>NC_056432.1:1002613-1038557 GCF_018296145.1 Oncorhynchus tshawytscha
TCTCTAGCTGCTCCCTCTCTCTCTAGCTGCTCCTTCTCTCTCTCTAGCTGCTCTCTCTCTCTCTAGCTGCTCCCTCTCTCTCTCTAGCTGCTCCCCTCTCTCTCTAGCTGCTCCTCTCTCTAGCTGCTCCCCTCTCTCTAGCTGCTCCCTCTCTCTCTCTAGCTGCTCCTCTCTCTAGCTGCTCCCTCTCTCTCTAGCTGCTCCTCTCTCTCTAGCTGCTCCTCTCTCTCTAGCTGCTCCCTCTCTCTCTAGCTGCTCCCTCTCTCTCTAGCTGCTCCTCTCTCTCTCTAGCTGCTCCTCTCTCTCTCTAGCTGCTCCCTCTCTCTAGCTGCTCCCTCTCTCTCTCTAGCTGCTCCCTTCTCTCTCTCTAGCTGCTCGCCTCTCTCTCTAGCTGCTCTCTCTCTCTCTAGCTGCTCCCTCTCTCTCTAGCTGCTCCCTCTCTAGCTGCTCCCTCTCTCTAGCTGCTCCCTCTTCTCTCTAGCTGCTCCTCTCTCTCTCTCTCTAGCTGCTCCTCTCTCTCTAGCTGCTCCCCTCTCTCTCTCTAGCTGCTCCCCTCTCTCTCTCTAGCTGCTCCCCTCTCTCTCTAGCTGCTCCCTCTCTCTAGCTGCTCCCTCTCTCTAGCTGCTCTCTCTCTCTAGCTGCTCCCTCTCTCTCTCTAGCTGCTCTCTCTCTCCTCTAGCTGCTCTAGCTGCTCTCTCTCTCTCTAGCTGCTCCCTCTCTCTCTAGCTGCTCCCTCTCTCTCTCTCTAGCTGCTCCCTCTCTCTAGCTGCTCCTCTCTCTCTAGCTGCCCTCTCTCTCTAGCTGCTCCCTCTCTCCCTAGCTGCTCCCCTCTCTCTCTCTCTAGCTGCTCTAGCTCTCCTCTCTCTAGCTCTCTCTCTCTAGCTGCTCCTCTCTCTAGCTGCTGCTCTTCTCTCTCTAGCTGCTCCTCTCTCTCTAGCTGCTCCCTCTCTCTCTCTAGCTGCTCCTCTCTCTCTCTAGCTGCTCCTCTCTCTCTAGCTGCTCCCTCTCTCTAGCTGCTCGCTCTCTCTCTAGCTGCTCCCTCCTGCTCTCTAGCTGCTCCCCTCTCTCTCTAGCTGTTCTCTCTCTCTAGCTGCTCCCTCTCTCTCTAGCTGCTCCCTCTCTCTCTAGCTGCTCCTCTCTCTCTAGCTGCTCCCTCTCTCTCTCTAGCTGCTCCCTCTCTCTCTAGCTGCTCCCTCTCTCTCTAGCTGCTCTCTCTCTCTAGCTGCTCCCTCTCTCTAGCTGCTCGCTCTCTCTCTCTAGCTGCTCCCTCTCTCTCTCTCTCTAGCTGCTCCCTCTCTCTCTCTAGCTGCTCCCTCTCTCTCTCTAGCTGCCCCCTCTCTCTCTAGCTGCTCCCTCTCTCTCTAGCTGCTCCCCTCTCTCTCTAGCTGCGAGCTCGCTCTCATGCTCTCTCTGTGACTGCTCCTCTCACTCTCTTTAGCATCCCTCTAGCAGCTCTCTCTATCTAACAGCTCTCTGTCTAGCTAACAGCTCTCTCTCTCTATCCAACAGCTGCTCCCTCTCTCTAACAGCTCTATCTATATCTAACAGCTCTCTAGCTGCTCCTCTCTCTAACAGCTCTCTGTCTGTCTAACAGCTCTCTGTCTATCTAACAGCTCTCTGTCTATCTAACAGCTCTCGCTGTCTATCTAACAGCTCTCTGTCTCTAACAGCTCTCTGTCTCTCTAGCTGCTCTCTCTCTCTCTCTAGCTGCTCTCTCTCTCTCTAACAGCTCTAGCTATCCTCTCAGCTCTCTAACAGCTCTCTCTCTCTCTAACAGCTCTCTGTCTATCTAACAGCTCTCTGTCTATCTAACAGCTCTCTGTCTATCTAACAGCTCTCTCTGTCTCTAACAGCTCTCTCTCTCTATCCAACAGCTCTCTCTAACAGCTCTATCTATATCTAACAGCTCTCTAACAGCTCCTCTCTCTAACAGCTCTCTGTCTGTCTAACAGCTCTCTGTCTCTCTAACAGCTCTCTGTCTCTCTAACAGCTCTCTGTCTCTCTAACAGCTCTCTCTCTCTAACAGCTCTCTGTCTCTCTAACAGCTCTCTGTCTCTCTAACAGCTCTCTGTCTCTCTAACAGCTCTCTGTCTCTCTAACAGCTCTCTGTCTCTCTAACAGCTCTCTGTCTCTCTAACAGCTCTCTGTCTCTCTAACAGCTCTCTGTCTCTCTAACAGCTCTCTGTCTCTCGTAACAGCTCTCTGTCTCTCTAACAGCTCTCTGTCTCTCTAACAGCTCTCTGTCTCTCTAACAGCTCTCTCTAA
Source organism: Oncorhynchus tshawytscha (assembly GCF_018296145.1). Taxonomy (NCBI): domain Eukaryota; kingdom Metazoa; phylum Chordata; class Actinopteri; order Salmoniformes; family Salmonidae; genus Oncorhynchus; species Oncorhynchus tshawytscha. The sequence continues at coordinate 1,004,879 of NC_056432.1, forward strand.
CAGCTCTCTCTAACAGCTCTCTCTAACAGCTCTCTCTAACAGTTCTCTTTAACAGCTCTCTTTAACAGCTCTCTTTAACAGCTCTCTCTCGCTCTCTTTAACAGCTCGCTCTCTTTAACAGCTCGCTCTCTTTAACAGCTCTCTCTAGCTGCTCCCTCTCTCTCTAGCTGCTCCCTCTCTCTCTCTAGCTGCTCCTCTCTCTCTCTAGCTGCTCCTCTCTCTCTCTAGCTGCTCTCTCTCTCTCTAGCAGCTCCCTCTCTCTCTAGCTGCTCCTCTCTCTCTCTAGCTGCTCCCCTCTCTCTAGCTGCTCCCTCTCTCTCTCTAGCTGCTCCGTCTCTCTCTCTAGCTGCTCCCTCTCTCTCTCTAGCTGCTCCCTCTCTCTCTCTTACTGCTTCTCTCTCTCTAGCTGCTCCCCTCTCTCTTAGCTGCTCCCTCTCTCTAGCTGCTCCCCTCTCTCTCTAGCTGCTCCCTCTCTCTAGCTGCTCCCTCTCTCTCTAGCTGCTCCTCTCTTTAGCTGCTCCCTCTCTCTCTAGCTGCTCCCTCTCTCTCTAGCTGCTCCCTCTCTAGCTGCTCCCTCTCTAGCTGCTCCCTCTCTAGCTGCTCCCTCTCTAGCTGCTCCCTCTCTCTCTCACAGCGAGGGGGAGCTGTCAGAGAAAGCGAGCGAGGGTGAGATGTCAGAGCGAGCTCGCTCATGCTCTCTCTGTGACTGCTCCCTCTCACTCGCTTTCTTTAGCATCCCTCTAGCAGCTCTCTCTATCTAACAGCTCTCTGTCTATCTAACAGCTCTCTCTCTCTATCCAACAGCTCTCTCTCTCTCTAACAGCTCTATCTCTAACAGCTCTATCTCTATCTAACAGCTCTCTAACAGCTCTCTGTCTGTCTAACAGCTCTCTGTCTGTCTAACAGCTCTCTGTCTGTCTAACAGCTCTCTGTCTGTCTAACAGCTCTCTGTCTGTCTAACAGCTCTCTGTCTGTCTAACAGCTCTCTGTCTGTCTAACAGCACTCTGTCTATCTAACAGCTCTCTGTCTATCTAACAGCTCTCTGTCTATCTAACAGCTCTCTGTCTCTAACAGCTCTCTGTCTCTCTAACAGCTCTCTGTCTCTCTAACAGCTCTCTGTCTCTAACAGCTCTCTGTCTCTCTAACAGCTCTCTGTCTCTCTAACAGCTCTCTGTCTCTCTAACAGCTCTCTGTCTCTCTAACAGCTCTCTGTCTCTCTAACAGCTCTCTGTCTCTCTAACAGCTCTCTGTCTCTCTAACAGCTCTCTGTCTCTCTAACAGCTCTCTGTCTCTCTAACAGCTCTCTGTCTCTCTAACAGCTCTCTGTCTCTCTGACAGCTCTCTGTCTCTCTGACAGCTCTCTGTCTCTCTGACAGCTCTCTCTCGCTCTCTCTAACAGCTCTCTCTCTCTCTTTAACAGCTCTCTCTCGCTCTCTTTAACAGCTCTCTCTTTAACAGCTGCTCCTCTCTCTCTAGCTGCTCCTCTCTCTCTAGCTGCTCCCTCTCTCTCTCTAGCTGCTCCCTCTCTCTCTCTAGCTGCTCCTCTCTCTCTAGCTGCTCCCTCTCTCTAGCTGCTCCCTCTCTCTCTCTAGCTGCTCCCTCTCTCTCTCTAGCTGCTCCTCTCTCTCTCTAGCTGCTCCCTCTCTCTCTAGCTGCTCCCTCCTCTCTCTAGCTGCTCCCCTCTCTCTCTCTAGCTGCTCCCCTCTCTCTCTAGCTGCTCCCTCTCTCTCTAGCTGCTCCCTCTCTCTCTAGCTGCTCCCTCTCTCTCTCTAGCTGCTCCCTCTCTCTCTAGCTGCTCCCTCTCTCTCTAGCTGCTCCTCTCTCTAGCTGCTCCCTCTCTCTCTCTAGCTGCTCCTCTCTCTCTAGCTGCTCCCTCTCTCTCTAGCTGCTCCCTCTCTAGCTGCTCCCCTCTCTCTCTAGCTGCTCCCTCTCTCTCTCAGCTCTAGGGGAGCTGTCTCTCTAGCTGCTCCGAGGGTGAGATGTCAGAGCTGCTCGCTCATGCTCTCTCTAGTGACTGCTCCCTCTCTCTCTTTAGCATCCCTCTAGCAGCTCTCTCTATCTAACAGCTCTCTGTCTATCTAACAGCTCTCTGTCTATCTAACAGCTCTCTGTCTATCTAACAGCTGCTCTATCCAACAGCTCTCTCTAGCTGCTCTATCTCTAACAGCTCTTTCTCTATCTAACAGCTCTCTAACAGCTGCTCCTATCTAACAGCTCTCTGTCTGTCTAACAGCTCTCTATCTATCTAACAGCTCTCTGTCTCTCTAACAGCTCTCTGTCTCTCTAGCAGCTCTCTGTCTCTAACAGCTCTCTGTCAGAACAGCTCTCTGTCTCTCTAGAGCAGCTCGCTCATCTCTCTCTGCTGACTGCTCTCTCACAGCTCTCTGTCTTTAGCATCTGTCCTCTAACAGCTCTCTGTCTCTCTAACAGCTCTCTGTCTCTCTGTCTGTCTCTCTAACAGCTCTCTGTCTATCTAACAGCTCTCTGTCTCTCTAACAGCTCTCTGTCTCTCTAACAGCTCTCTGTCTCTCAACAGCTCTCTGTCTCTCTAACAGCTCTGTCTCTCTAACAGCTCTCTGTCTCTCTAACAGCTCTCTGTCTCTCTAACAGCTCTCTGTCTATCTAACAGCTCTCTGTCTCTAACAGCTCTCTGTCTCTCTAACAGCTCTCTGTCTCTCTAACAGCTCTCTGTCTCTCTAACAGCTCTCTGTCTCTCTAACAGCTCTCTGTCTCTCTAACAGCTCTCTGTCTCTCTAACAGCTCTCTGTCTCTCTAACAGCTCTCTGTCTCTCTAACAGCTCTCTGTCTCTCTAACAGCTCTCTGTCTCTCTAACAGCTCTCTGTCTCTCTAACAGCTCTCTGTCTCTCTAACAGCTCTCTGTCTCTCTAACAGCTCTCTGTCTCTCTAACAGCTCTCTGTCTCTCTAACAGCTCTCTTTAACAGGTCTCTCTAACAGCTCTCTTTAACAGGTCTCTCTAACAGCTCTCTCTCGCTCTCTTTAACAGCTCGCTCTCGCTCTCTCTCTTTAACAGCTCTCTCTCGCTCTCTCTCTTTAACAGCTCTCTCTCTCTCTCTCTCTCCACAGATAGACTCTGGACTCTCGTCGTTGTGTGCTCTGGTTCCTCCTGTCTCCAGCCTGTATACTCCCCCCCGCCTTCCTCAGTCAGACCACCATGCTCAGGGAACGGGTTTCAGGAATCAATCTGTCCTTTCTCCCTCTATCCCTCTCCTCTCTCCCTACGGGGTGAAGAAGGTCACATGTTGGCTTATTGTTTATTATCCCCCACCCACTCCTCACTGCCTACGGGGACTATTGGAAAGCACTATATTGGGAATAGGGCTCTGGGCTATAGTAGTGCACTATATAGATAACATGACTCTAGTCTATAGTAGTACACTATATAGGGAATAGGGCCCTGGTCTATAGTAGTACACTATATAGGGAATAGGGCCCTGGTCTAAAGTAGTGCACTATATTGGGAATAAGGCCCTGGTCTAAAGTAGTGCACTATGTAGGGAGTAGGGCCCTGGTCTATAGTAGTACACTATTTAGGAATAGGCCCTGGTCTAAAGTAGTGCACTATATAGGGAATAGCGCTCTGGTCTATAGTAGTACACTATATAGGGAATAGGGCTCTGGTCTATAGTAGTGCACTATATAGGGAATCGTGTGCCATATGGGACACCTCCGGCGACTCCTGTTCAAATCATTATTATTGTAATTCCTGCTCAGCGTTGGTAGACGGTCGTCTGTCTGTCTGTTTGAGAAGCTTTACATTGCCAAATAATTTTTGTACAGCTTCTTTTTCTTTTCTAACTATCTGAAGCCGAGCTATGATCAGGAACTCATAGGTGATATCACTCTACCAAGAAAGACCCGCATTAATGAGAACAACTTATTTATGCAATGACATAATGCTCTCTGTACCTAGACGGACAGACACAGGACAGGTTGTTGACATAATGCTCTCTGTACCTGGACAGACAGACAGACACAGGACAGGTTGTTGACATAATGCTCTCTGTACCTGGACAGACAGACAGGCACAGGACAGGTTGTTGACATAATGCTCTCTGACCTGGACAGACAGACAGACACAGGACAGGTTGTTGACATAATGTTCTCTGTACCTGGACAGACAGACACAGGACAGGTTGTTGACATAATGCTCTCTGTACCTGGACAGACAGACAGACACAGGACAGGTTGTTGACATAATGCTCTCTGTACCTGGACAGACAGACACAGGACAGGTTGTTGACATAATGCTCTCTGTACCTGGACAGACAGACACAGGACAGGTTGTTGACATAATGTTCTCTGTACCTGGACAGACAGACACAGGACAGGTTGTTGACATAATGCTCTCTGTACCTGGACAGACAGACAGACACAGGACAGGTTGTTGACATAATGTTCTCTGTACCTGGACAGACAGACAGACACAGGACAGGTTGTTGCCATAATGCTCTCTGTACCTGGACAGACAGACAGACACAGGACAGGTTGTTGACATAATGCTCTCTGTACCTGGACAGACAGACAGACACAGGACAGGTTGTTGACATAATGTTCTCTGTACCTGGACAGACAGACAGACACAGGACAGGTTGTTGGTAGAGAGATGATTCTGAAAGTAACGCATGTGTTGTCGAAGTAACTGTAATAATAGAACCCAATTTGAAAAAGTAATGTGTTACTTTACTCTGTTACTCATAAAAGTAATCTGATTACGTAACGTGTTACTTTTGTAACACTGGTTAGGAATCTCCCTCCCTCCCAGATAGAATACGTAGGTCCTCCACTTCCTCCTCTTGAGGAAGAGCAGACGGACCAGACCGACGGACAGTATCAACCTGGCCTGTGGAGCAGGGTCTTCACTGTTAAATGATGATCGGTGGTTAGGGAGAAATGTCTCCTCCCTCTATGGTGAATCTCTTTCTGGGTCTTTGGCCTTGTGACAGTAAGACTGTATCCTTTTGACTGTTAAACACTCTGTCTACATATTGATAATGTCTGGTTGGCTGGGCCCTGTTTCAGCTCCTCCCCCTAACCCCCTGGGCCCTGTTTCAGCTCCTCCCCCTAACCCCCTGGGCCCTGTTTCAGCTCCTCCCCCTAACCCCCTGGGCCCTGTTTCAGCTCCTCCCCTAACCCCTGGGCCCTGTTTCAGCTCCTCCCCTAACCCCTGGGCCCTGTTTCAGCTCCTCCCCTAACCCCCTGGGCCCTGTTTCAGCTCCTCCCTAACCCCCTGGGCCCTGTTTCAGCTCCTCCCCCTAACCCCTGGGCCCTGTTTCAGTTACGATATGTTGTTGAACGTTGCAGATAGACTACAGCTGGTGTTATTCTGTATACTAGATGCGTTCTACATCATACTGCTCCTTTATGTGCATAAACCTCTGCCCCCGGGTACACTGAAATTCGTTTTTGGGGGGAGTTTTCCTTTAACTATCTCTTTGGTATTTGTTTCATTAGTTCATTGTAGTACCAAAATGTTTTGTTTATCAGCTATTAAGTTTTCAAGATAGTTCACTTTGAAAATACAGATATCATCCCCGTAGGATGCGAAATGCAGCGTCATACGACGATGTGACCAATCTTAAACTTAATAGCTGACAAGCAAAACATTTTGGGACTACAATGAACTGAAACAAATACCAAAATATATTTTTGGGGGTGGAGTTTAACCAATCAGATCAAGGCACTTAACATGGTGTGTGTGCAGTAATATGCTAAGTATATGCAGATCAGTGGAGCCCAATCAGGTGGCAGCACACCTTCACAAATGTAAATATCTCGGAGAGCACACCCCCTTTTTATTTTTACCAAGTTAATAAACTTATAATTTCTTGATCTTAAATAAGATTCCCCATTTTAAAGCAAAAAAAAAACATAGGCTATGTATATTAAAAATACTGTTTATAATTATATATATATAGTACGTACCTTCATGCGTAAACAATTTATACTGACAAACCTACAGAGGCTTGAGTCAGAATATGTACATTATCGTACCATGTTTCTAAATTCAGTCCACTGGAGCCGTTTCAATAGTTTGGATGTTTCTAGTGTGGTGGTTCATGTATGCAAGTTCCCTTTAACACGGTATCACCCGTTGGATCTGTGAGAGACTGTAACAGCATTATAAACGAGTCCCGTCTGTTGCTCCCTCCTTCCCGAACTAGAAGAACAAATAACAAGGATTAATAACGGAGGCATTATCAGTGACACAAGATATCTGCATCTCTCTAGATCTATACGCTAGCTTCTCTTTGACACCATCGCAGCGGTCATAGTTCACTTCTGGTCAACAGTTCATGTCTTAGTGTCTTCGTACCTATTTGCTTCAGCATTCCCTGTTTCACATAACATTTATCACCCTTATTTAAGTTCCATACACAACCAATGCAATGGAAGCTGGCTAGTTGTTAGTAGCTTAAGCTCCTTCATCAGTATTTGAGATGCTCAGAGAGAACATTCTCCATGTCTGCTGCCATTTCTCTGGCCATAGTATCTAAGTGGCCAAACATCTATACAGATCTCTGCTCCAGTAACTGGCTGTGGTTTCACATCTCTGCTCCAGTAACTGGCTGTGGTTTCATACCTCTCCTCCAGTAACTGGCTGTGGTTTCACATCTCTGCTCCAGTAACTGGCTGTGGTTTCATACCTCTCCTCCAGTAACTGGCTGTGGTTTCATATCTCTGCTCCAGTAACTGGCTGTGGTTTCATACCTCTGCTCCAGTAACTGGCTGTGGTTTCATATCTCTGCTCCAGTAACTGGCTGTGGTTTCATATCTCTGCTCCAGTAACTGGCTGTGGTTTCATACCTCTCCTCCAGTAACTGGCTGTGGTTTCATGCCTCTGCTCCAGTAACTGGCTGTGGTTTCATACCTCTGCTCCAGTAACTGACTGTGGTTTCATATCTCTGCTCCAGTAACTGGCTGTGGTTTCATGCGACACCTATCAGACTTCATACCAAGTCTAATGCCAAGTCTAGAGCTCCCAGCTCATTGGTTGAGATGCTCAAAGAGAACATTCTCCATGTAGTGCAGGTCCACCCCTTTGATTGCACTTGCTTTTTCTATATAACGTTACAATGCCTTCTATAATGTTACAATGCTTTCTATATAATGTTAAAATGCCATCAACAACGTTAAAATGCCTTCTATATAACGTTACAATGCCATAATGGGACATAGTGTCTACTGGCTCAATATCTCCACACAGAGAGCCAGCTAGGTGGATGACATTAAGGTCTGAATAACAGTACAATGCCATGGGACCTGCTGAACAGCATTACAGAGCCTTAACCCACCTACAGAAGGCAGCAGCTGTTAGAGCCACTGGCCACAACCCTCGCTGATATCTGTCGATCAATCTATCTATCCAAAAGTATGTGGACACCCTTTCAAATTAGTGGGTTCTATTTCTGCCACACCCATTGCTGACAGGTGTCAAATAAAATTGAGCACACTGGCCATGCAATCTGTCCATAGACAGACATTGGCAGTAGAATGGAGAGCTCAGTGACCTTAAACCTGACACCGTCATAGAATGCCACCTTTCTAACAAGTCAGTTTGTCAATTTCTGCCCTGCTAGAGCTGCCCCCAGTCATCTGTAAGTGCTGTTATTGTGAAATGGAAACTTCTAGCAGCAGTAACGGCTTAGCTCTGCTCCAGTAAGTGGTAGGCAACACCAGCTCACAGAACAGGACCGCCAAGTGCTGAAACGCATAAAGATCATCTGTCCCCGGTTGCAACACTTACTACAGAGTTCCAAACTGCCTCTGGAAGCAACGTCAGCACAAGAACTGTTCATCGGGAGCTTCATGAAATGGGTTTCCATGGCCAAGCAGCCGCACACAAGCCTAAGATCACCATGTGTAATAACGGCTAGTGGGGTGTAAAGCTCGCCGCCATTGGAATCTGGAGCAGTGGAAATGCATTTTCTTGGGTGATGAATTTCGCTTCACCATCCGGCAGTCCGACGGATTCATCTGGGGATCCGACGGACTGAAAACTGACTGGCCTGCACAGAGCCCTGACCTCAACTCCATCGAACACCTTTGGGATGAATTGGAAGGCTGACTGTGAGCCAGGACTAATCACCCAACATCAATGCCCGACCTCACTAATACTGTTGTGGCTACATCTAGTGGAAAGCCTTCCCAGAAGAGTGAGACTGTTATAGCAGCAATGTTCCTACATCTAGTGGAAAGCCAGAAGAGTTAAATGAGGCCTGTTATAGCAGCAATGTTCCAACATCCAGTGGAAAGCCATCCCAGAAGAGTGGAGGCTGTTATAGCAGCAATGTTCCAACATCCAGTGGAAAGCCTTCCCAGAAGAGGAGGCTGTTATAGCAGCAATGTTCCTACATCTAGTGGAAAGACTTCCCAGAAGAGTGGACAGGCTGTTATATTGCAGCAATTTCCTACATCTAGTGGAAAGCCAGAAGAGTGGAGGCTGTTATAGCAGCGCAGTAGAATGGAGACCAACTCAATATTAATGCCACGATTTTGGAATGAGATGTTTGACAAGCAGGTGTCCACATGCTTTTGGCCAAGCTAATGTCATCTATCTCTATTGATCTGAAATGGCTTACCTAGCCTAACCTCTACCTATCCTAGGCAACACCAGCTCACAGAACAGGACCTATCCTCTGAAACCTAAAGATCATCTGTCCCCTATCAACACTCTACCAGAGTTCCAAATCCTCTGAAGCAACCACCTATCCTCTACCTACCTATCCTCTACCTATCCTCACCTACCTATCTCTACCTATCCTAGTGGGGTCTACCTATCCTCATTGGAACCTGACCTATGCATTTTCTCTACCTGACCTATCGCTCACCACCGGGCAGTCCGACGGATTCTGGGGATCCCTCTAAAACCTGACCCTCCATAGCCCTGACCTCATCCTCACCGAATCCCTTTGGGATGAATTGGAAGGCCTATGTGAGCCACCTAATCCCCAACATCAATGCCCGACCTCACTAATCCTGTTGTGGCTATCCATCTACCTGGAAAGCCTATCCTCAGAACCTATCCCTGTTATATCAGCAACCTATCCAACATCTATGGAAAGCCTTCCCAGAACCTGGATCCTCTACCTAGCAGCACCTGTTCCTACATCTAGTGGAAAGCCAGAACCTATGTTATAGCAGCAATGTTCCCCATCCAGTGGAAAGCCTATCCTCAGAAGAGTGGAGGCTGTTATAGCAGCAATGTTCCACCATCCAGTGGAAAGACTTCCCAGAAGAGTGGAGGCTGTTATAGCAGCAATGTTCCTACCATCTAGTGGAAAGACTTCCCAGAAGATCTGTTATAGCAGCAGCCTGTTATCCAATGTTCCTACATCTAGTCCAGAAGAGTGGAGGTGTTATAGCATCGAAGGGGAGACCAACTCAATATTAATGCCTGCCGATTTTGAATGAGATGTTTGACAAGCAGGTGTCCACATGCTTTTGGCCAAGTAATGTATCTATCTCTATTGATCTACCCTATGCCTCTACCTATCCTCTACCTACCTATCCTCTACCTATCCCCACCACCTATCCTCTACCCACCTATCCTCTACCCACCTATCCCCGACCCATCCCCACCTATCCCTCCACCTATCCCCCACCTATCCTCTACCTACCTATCCTCTACCCACCTATCCTCTACCTATCCTCTACCTATCCTCAACCTACCTATCCCCTACCTATCCTCTACCTATCCTCTACCCACCTATCCTCTACCTATCTCTACCTATCCCCCACCTATCCTCTATCTATCCTCTACCTATCCTCTATATCTATCCCTCTACCTATCCTCTACCTATCCTACCTATCCTATTCTCTACCATTTATCCCCTTATCCCATTTATATCCTCTACCTATCCTCTACCTACCTATTCTACTTATCCTCTACCTATTTATTCTACCTTATCTCATCCTTTACCCTACCTATCCTCTACCTACCTATCCTCTACCTATCCTATCCCCTACCTACCTATCCTCTACCTATCCTCTACCTACCTATCCCTCTACCCACCTATCCCCTCTACCTATCCTCTACCTACCTATCCTCTACCTATCCTCTACCTATCCCTACCTACCTATCCCTCTACCTATCCTCAACCTACCTAGTAAGATGTAAGCTTGTATCGATCTGCTTCAGAGTCTGAGTCGGTCCGTTTTGCAAACCTGTCTGGTTCTTTGTGCCTTTCTTCTTAACGGGCTTGAACTCAAATGTTTTGTGCAGCTTTGTTTAGCTGGGGGTCCGTTGTGATTGCAGAATATTCTTTATGTTAAGGGAAGGTTTTTCATAAGTCTCACTGAGTATGTTGTACTTTAAGATTAGTTATGGTTCTGTTGCCGAAGCTTTGTGATTGTGATTCTGTACTGAAAAAGATGAAGGCTGAATTCTATTGTTTGCTTTACTTTAACCTCTGCCCCGTTCTTTACCTTGGTCTGGGTGGGGTGTCTCCACACCGTTCTTTACCTTGGTCTGGGTGGGGTGTCTCCACCTTGGTCTGGGTGGGGGTGTGGTCTGGGTGTGTCTCCACCTTGGTCTGGGTGGGGTGTCTCCACCTTGGTCTGGGTGGGGTGTCTCCACCTTGGTCTGGGTGGGGTGTCTCCACCTTGGTCTGGGTGGGGTGTCTCCACCTTGGTCTGGGTGGGGTGTCTTTGGTCTGGGTGGACACCTTGGTCTGGGTGGGGTGTCTCCACTCTGGTCAGTGTCTCCACTTGGTCTGGGTGGAGTGTCTCCACTTGGTCTGGGTGGATGTCTTGGTCTGGGTGGAGTGTCTCCACCGGGGTCTTGGTCTGGGTGGAGTGTCTCCACCTTGGTCTGGGTGGGGTGTCTCCACCTTGGTCTGGGTGGGGTGTCTCCACCTTGGTCTGGGTGGGGTGTCTCCACCTTGGTCTGGGTGGGGTGTCTCCACCTTGGTCTGGGTGGGGTGTCTCCACCTTGGTCTGGGTGGGGTGTCTCCACCCCATTCTTTTTGCCTTTTATTTATTTCTTTTTTTAAATATTTTGTGCAGAAAATATTTTTTATTGTAAAATTAATGTTATGTTTCTATGTAATATTAATCTTGAATAAGACTTGTTGCCATGAATTGAAATACTCTTATGTTTTGAGCAGTAGAAAATCTTTGTGAATTATACTTCATTCACACTAAAAAGAAAAAATATTAAGTTTCATGTATTTTCGGTTGGCTGTGTTTTTGAGGTTAGCATCAGTAACTCAACCAGGCAGAAGTTTAAACTAACCCTTCAAGGTCTGTTTTTGAGGGTAGTATTGGTAACTAAACCAGGTTATGGTAGGGAGAGGTTTAAACCAACCCTTCAAGGTCTGTTTTTGAGGATAGTATTGGTAACTAAACCAGGTTATGATAGGGAGAGGTTTAAACCAACCCTTCAAGGTCTGTTTTTGAGGGTAGTATCGGTAACTAAACCAGGCAGGAGTTTAAACCCTTCAAGGTCTGTTTTTGAATATTGCCGCAGGAGTTTCTGTCATGCCGGAGAACAAACCATTTCTGCTAATGTTGAAGATGACTGCCATTTATTAAAAAACAATATCAATCTTGTTATTTTGCATCTTTGCCATGTAACCTATGAAATAAATACACTGTATCCTATGTGTCTTGGGGGTCTTCTTTGGAAACAAACACAATTCAGGCCCTGGCTTCTGGTCCCTGGTCAAAAGGCTGCCGTTTAGAAGCAACCCCAGAATGAGAGGATTTGTGATTCTCTCCCAATGTGACCTGATCAGAGCCTTTTCATTTGAATCAGAGGATAGTAAGGCTACATGGGATGTTCCCAATGCAGTGGTTATGAATGGAGTATGTTATTGAGTTGTATCCTTTTGCCCTCAGAACAGCCTCAATTCGTTGGGGGTATGGGACTCTACAAGGTCTCTAAAGCGTTCCACAGGGATGCTGGCCCATGTTGACTCAAATCAAATCAAATTTTATTTGTCACATACACATGGTTAGCAGATCTTAATGCGAGTGTAGCGAAATGCTTGTGCTTCTAGTTCGACAATGCAGTAATAACGAGCAAGTAATCTAGCTAACAATTCCAAAAAAAAACTACTGTCTTATACACAGTGTAAGGGGATAAAGAATATGTACATAAGGATATATGAATGAGTGATGGTACAGAGCAGCATAGGCAAGATACAGTAGATGATATCGAGTACAGTATATACATATGAGATGAGTATGTAAACCAAAGTGGCATAGTTAAAGTGGCTAGTGATACATGTATTACATAAGGATGCAGTCGATGATATAGAGTACAGTATCTACTCCAATGCTTCCCACAGTTGTCAAGTTGGCTGGATGTCCTTTGGGTGGTGGACCATTCTTTATTCACACAGGAAACTGTTAAGAATGAAAAACCTCTACCATAACCCCGTTCAATGACACTTAAATATATTGTCCTGCCCATTCACCCTCTGAATGCCACACATACACAATCCATGTCTCAAGGCTTAAAATCCTTCTTTAACCTGTGTCCTCCCCTTCATCAAATGTATTCATAAAGCCCTTCTTACATCAGCTGATATCTCAAAGTGCTGTACAGAAACCCAGCCGAAAACCCTAAACGGCGGGGCGGCAGGGTAGCCTAGTGGTTAGAGCGTTGGACTAGTAAACCAAACGTTGCAAGTTTGAATCCCCGAGCTGACAAGGTACAAATCTGTCGCTCTGCCCCTGAACAGGCAGTTAACCCACTGTTCCTAGGCAGTCATTGAAAATAAGAATTTGTTCTTAACTGACTTGCCTCGTAAAATAAAAAAATTAAACAGCAAGCAATGCAGGTGTAGAAGCACGGTGGCTAGGAAAAACTCCCTAGAAAGGAAGAAGCCTGGTTCCTCCCTAGGTTATGAGGGGTGGCCAGTCCTCTTCTGGCCAGCAGGGTCAAATAATAATCACAGTGGTTGTAGAGATTGCAACAGGTCAGCACCTCAGGAGTAAATGTCAGTTGGCTTTTCATAGCCGATCCTTCAGAGTATCTCTACCGCTTCCTGCGTTCTCTAGAGAGTTGAAAACAGCAGGTCTGGGACAGGTAGCACGTCCGATGAACAGGTCAGGATTCCATAGCCGCAGGCAGAACAGTTGAAACTGGAGCAGCAGCACGACCAGGTGGACTGGGGACAGCAAGGAGCCATCAGGCCAGGTAGTCCTGAGGCATGGTCCTCCGAGAGAAAGAGAGAGAGAATTAGAGAGAGCATACTTAAATTCACACAAGACACTGGTTAAGACCGGAGAAACTCCAGATATAACAGACTGACCCCAGCCCCGACACATAAACTACTGCAGCATAAATACTGGAGGCTGAGACAGGAGGGGTCAGGGAGCACTGTGGCCCTGTCCAACAATACCCCCGGACAGGGCCAAACAGGCAGGATATAACCCCACCCACTTTGCCAAAGCACAGCCCCCACACCACGAGAGGAATATCTAATTCATCTACACGGATTGAAGTGGATTTAACAAGTGACATCGATACGGATCGTAACTTTCACCTGGAATCACCTGGTCAGTGGAAGGAGTGTTCCTAATGTTTTGTTCACTCCGTTTACTACTACTACTACCACAATGTAATGACAATTACATTCACCAAACTGATCCCGTTATTGACATGTCCGCCTCTCAGCAGATTGACATATGTAGGGCAGACAACCTGGCAGAAGGTCTGTCTCTGTGAGTTGTGAAATCTCATCCTTGAAGCTGTTCTATGATGTCCTCCCCCTACTGTAGATAAGGCTGTTCCATGATGTTGCTGTAGATGATCACTGTTTACACCTGGGCCTGTAGCTCTTTTCAAGGCTCTTGGTGAATGGGGAAAAACAAGCAAGGTAAGGAGGGGCAATGTGTACTCTGACCTGAGTGAATGGGGAAACAAGACAGGGGAAAGCAAGAAGAGTGATTGGGAAGAATAAGACAGGAAAGGAAGAGGAGGGAGAGAATGGAGGATAGTCGCTCTGACCTGAGTGATTGGGAAGAATAAGACAGGAAAGGAAGAGAGTCGCTTCAGTGATCTTTTAAAACCATGACCAGAGACAACATAGCAGCAACACAACATGGTAGCAACACAACATGACAACAACATGGTAGCAACACAACATAACAACAACATGGTAGCACCACAACATGACAACAACATGGTAGCAACACAACATAACAACATGGTAGCAACACAACATGACAACAACATGGTAGCAACACAACATGACAACAACATGGTAGCAATACAAGAGATGGATGCCAATGGTATTGGTTGTAGTGAAAGGCACATTTTTTGTGACAGGCCAGTTTAGTCACAGGCTTCAGTGGAGACTGTAGGTGATGTTGTGGTCTCTGATCCTACTCCCCACGTGATTTTTAAATTTTAATATCTTTCCTGTTCAAATAAAATAAAATTTTGAGCAATGAGAATATGTCTACTTGTTCATTGTATAAGGTTGTTACAGCTGTTTGTATTTTGATCATGTAATAGTGTAATGTAACTGAACTGAAAACTATCTGGGGTGGATGGGTAAAATGAATGAATTTGCATCGTGCCACTTCTGGTGAGATACTGTCAAGACACCGTCAGTGTCTGCTCAGTTATGGCAGAAGAAATCAGCCCGAGTCGATTCTGGACAGTCGTTCAATATTGCGTACGATTGGGCCAAATCCTCATTGCTCGCTGGCATTTGATCTAACCCACATTTAATGCAAATGTCACTTAAACATTAACAAAATAGGAATCAATGTTTTTTCAGGGTTTTTTAATAGGGGAGGATCAGCTTAATATTTCAGAAAGATTGTTGCTTCCATCAATATAATTGTCTGCATCATTTCCAATCCCCCATATCTTTTTTGGTAAATATATATATATATATATATATACATACACATACATAAACATTCATACATATACACATATACTGTATACATACACATAGCCATACACACATACCCATATACACATATATACAAACACATACATATAGACACATACCTATATACACATGTATACATACACATACCTATATACACATATATACATACACATATATACATACACACCCTAGACCCACTCCAATTTGCTTACCGCCCAAATAGGTCCACAGACGATGCAATCTCAACCACACTGCACACTGCCCTAACCCATCTGGACAAGAGGAATACCTATGTGAGAATGCTGTTCATCGACTACAGCTCGGCATTCAACACCATAGTACCCTCCAAGCTCGTCATCAAGCTCGAGACCCTGGGTCTCGGGCCCGCCCTGTGCAACTGGGTACTGGACTTCCTGACGGGCCGCCCCCAGGTGGTGAGGGTAGGCAACAACATCTCCTCCCGCTGATCCTCAACACTGGGGCCCCACAAGGGTGCGTTCTGAGCCCTCTCCTGTACTCCCTGTTCACCCACGACTGCGTGGCCACGCACGCCTCCAACTCAATCATCAAGTTTGCGGACGACACAACAGTGGTAGGCTTGATTACCAACAACGACGAGACGGCCTACAGGGAGGAGGTGAGGGCTCGGAGTGTGGTGTCAGGAAAATAACCTCACACTCAACGTCAACAAAACTAAGGAGATGATTGTGGACTTCAGGAAACAGCAGAGGGAACATCTATCCACATCGATGGAACAGTAGTGGAGAGGGTAGCAAGTTTTAAGTTCCTCGGCATACACATCACAGACAAACTGAATTGGTCCACTCACACAGACAGCATCGTGAAGAAGGCGCAGCAGCGCCCTTCAACCTCAGGAGGCTGAAGAAATTCGGCTTGTCACCAAAAGCACTCACAAACTTCTACAGATGCACAATCGAGAGCATCCTGGCGGGCTGTATCACCGCCTGGTACGGCAACTGCTCCGCCTCAACCGTAAGGCTCTCCAGAGGGTAGTGAGGTCTGCACAACGCATCACCGGGGCAAAACTACCTGCCCTCCAGGACACCTACACCACCCGATGTTACAGGAAGGCCATAAAGATCATCAAGGACATCAACCACCCGAGCCACTGCCTGTTCACCGCTATCATCCAGAAGGCGAGGTCAGTACAGGTGCATCAAAGCTGGGACCGAGAGACTGAAAAACAGCTTCTATCTCAAGGCCATCAGACTGTTAAACAGCCACCACTAACATTGAGTGGCTGCTGCCAACACACTGACAATGACACTGACTCAACTCCAGCCACTTTAATAATGGGAATTGATGGGAAATGATGTAAATATATCACTAGCCACTTTAAACAATGCTACCTTATATAATGTTACTTACCCTACATTATTAATCTCATATGCATTCGTTGATACTGTACTCTATATCATCGACTGCATCCTTATGTAATACATGTATCACTAGCCACTTTAACTATGCCACTTTGTTTACATACTCATCTCATATGTATATACTGTACTCAATATCATCTACTGTATCTTGCCTATGCTGCTCTGTACCATCACTCATTCATATATCCTTATGTACATATTCTTTATCCCCTTACACTGTGTACAAGACAGTAGTTTTGGAATTGTTAGTTAGATTACTTCTTGGTTATTACTGCATTGTCGGAACTAGAAGCACAAGCATTTCGCTACACTCGCATTAACATCTGCTAACCATGTGTATGTATGTGACAAATAAAATTTGATTTGATTTGATATATACATACACATACCTATATATACACATATATACATACACATACCTATATACATACCTATATACACATATATACATACACATACCTATATACACATATATACATACCTATACCTATATACACATATACATACACATACCTATATACACATATATACATACACATACCTATATATACACATATATATATACACATATATATACACATACCTATATACACATATATACATACACATACCTATATACACATATACACATACCTATATATACATACACATACCTATATACACATACCTATATACACATATATACATACACATACCTATATACACATATATACATACACATACCTATATACACATATATATATACCATATATACATACACATACCTATATACACATATATACATACACATATATATACACATATATACATACCATATATACATACACATACCTATATACACATATATGCAAACACATACCTATATATATATACATACCTATATATATACATACACATACCTATATATACATACCTATACATACCTATATATACATACATATACCTATATATACATACCTATATATACATACACATACCTATATACACATATGCATACATACCTATATATATATACACATACAAATATACACATATATACATACACATACCTATATACATATACACATACCTATATATACATACACATACCTATATACACACATATATACATACACATACCTATATACACATATATACATACAAATATACCATATATATACATACCTATATATACATACACATACCTATATATACATATACATACCCATATACACATATATATACACATATATATACCCATATATACATACACATACCTATATACACATATATACTTTATACACATACCTATATATACATATGTAAACATACCTATATACACTTATATACATACACATACACTATATATACAGACACATATCTATATTTATATACACATATATGTTTATACATACCTATATATACATACTCCATATATACATACACATACCTATATATACATACACATTCTGATACCATTACACATATATACATACACATACCTATATTTACATACTTACATATTACATCCCACACTTACCTATATATACATACACATACCTATATATACATATCCAGTACCCATATACACATATTACATACACATACCTATATACCCACATATACATCACATACCTTTCTAGAATATACCTTTATTATTCACCTACCAGCCCCTTCCCCAATTCAAGTAAACTAATCTATCGATAACACTTAGGCTTCTACCTTCAGTTTATACACATTTTACAGACACATCTATTTTACAATAGTTCTCTCTTGTTTGTTTTTAGTCCTTCCTCTATTTCTGATGTCCCTCCAGTTTGATTTCTATTTGTAACTGTGCTATTTCACAAGGTTCTGAACCTTTATACATTTTACAGACCCTGTATGTTTTACATTGCTTATCTTGTTATTAGTCCCAGTCCCTTCATCTCCATTTAACCCCTCCCATCTATCTCTTAACACCATCCAGTCCCATCCTTCAGCTCCATTCAACCCTCCCATCTATCTCTTAACACCATCCAGTCCCATCCTTCAGCTCCATTCAACCCCTCCCATCTATCTCTTAACACCATCCAGCCCCTTCAGCTCCATTCAACCCCTCCCATCTATCTCTTAACACCATCCAGTCCCTTCAGCTCCATTCAACCCCTCCCATCTATCTCTTAACACCATCCAGTCCCTTCAGCTCCATTCAACCCCTCCCATCTGTCTCTTAACACCATCCAGTCCCACCCTTCAGCTCCATTCAACCCCTCCCATCTGTCTCTTAACACCATCCAGTCCCTTCAGCTCCATTCAACCCCTCCCATCTATCTCTTAACACCATCCAGTCCCTTCAGCTCCATTCAACCCCTCCCATCTATCTCTTAACACCATCCAGTCCCTTCAGCTCCATTCAGCCCCTCCCATCTATCTCTTAACACCATCCAGTCCCTTCAGCTCCATTCAACCCTCCCATCTATCTCTTAACACCATCCAGTCCCTTCAGCTCCATTCAACCCTCCCATCTATCTCTTAACACCATCCAGTCCCTTCAGCTCCATTCAGCCCCTCCCATCTATCTCTTAACACCATCCAGTCCCATCCTTCAGCTCCATTCAACCCCTCCCATCTATCTCTTAACACCATCCAGTCCCTTCAGCTCCATTCAACCCCTCCCATCTATCTCTCAACACCATCCAGTCCCTTCAGCTCCATTCAACCCTCCCATCTATCTCTTAACACCATCCAGTCCCTTCAGCTCCATTCAGCCCCTCCCATCTATCTCTTAACACCATCCAGTCCCTTCAGCTCCATTGAACCCTCCCATCTATCTTTTAACACCATCCAGTCCCTTCAGCTCCATTCAACCCCTCCCATCTATCTCTTAACACCATCCAGTCCCTTCAGCTCCATTCAACCCCTCCCATACATCTCATAACACCATCCATTCCCACCCTTCAGCTCCATTCAACCCCTCCCATCTATCTCTTAACACCATCCAGTCCCTTCAGCTCCATTCAGCCCCTCCCATCTATCTCTTAACACCATCCAGTCCCTTCAGCTCCATTGAACCCCTCCCATCTATCTTTTAACACCATCCAGTCCCTTCAGCTCCATTCAACCCCTCCCATCTATCTCTTAACACCATCCAGTCCCTTCAGCTCCATTCAACCCCTCCCATACATCTCATAACACCATCCATTCCCACCCTTCAGCTCCATTCAACCCCTCCCATCTATCTCTTAACACCATCCAGTCCCTTCAGCTCCATTCAACCCCTCCCATCTATCTCTCAACACCATCCATTTGGGATTTCTATTTGCCATATTTTTTAACTGTGCTGTGATGCTTCACAAATGTTCTGAACCTTTCTATTCTCATAGCTTCTACAGATTGTAATTTAAAGATACAAATGTTTGCTAATATCATAATTATATTATTGATTGATTGACTATGGCTTTTCAAATCACCCAGTATTGCTATCTGTAGTGTTAGTTCTAGGCAAATGTTGCAATTCTTCAGCCATTCCTGGACCTGTGACCAAAAACGAGCTCCATATGGACAATACCTAAATAAATGATCTAACGACTCTGCCTCCTCACAGCAGAATCAGCAGAGCTGGGAAGATTGTATCCCCATATATTTAACATTCTATTGGTTGCAATAATTTTGTATAGTAATATAAATGGAAAAAGTTGAAGTTTTGAATCCGGCGTTGTTTTGCATATCAATTCATCAACCATGTGCCATGGAATGGGTATATCCAAAATCTCTTCCCAACTATTTTGCAATTTATAGGGCACAGCTGTCAGTTTTTGGTCCTTAAATGAAATTGGTATATGTTTTTATTTATCACACTTTTCTTTAACCATTTATGTTCTTTAATACAGGGCCGACATACAAGTTCCTTACTTGTCCCCCCTTCTAGTTGCCTCTTCCATTTTGTGGTGATGCTGCAATTAGTTGGTTGTAATGTTGGGTAGAGCAGACATTTCCATATGTCTGTGTTAGCTGCATGTGTGACATAACTCCATCAGTCCTATTTATGATATCATTCACTCAAATTATATATTTTTTAAACATTTCTTCAAAAAATAATTCATAAATTCAAATTCATAAAAAATCCGACAATGTGATTTTCTGATTTTTTTTTCTCATTTTGTCTGTCATAGTTGAAGTGTACCTATGATGGAAATTACAGGCCTCTCTCATCTTTTTAAGTGGGAGAACTTGTACAATTGGTGGCTGACTAAATACTTTTTTGCCCCACTGTATACCACTTGGGTCCTGTTACAGTAATAATGTTATCAGACCTTGTTGCGTGTCTGATAATCTACTGTTTATATAGGAGTGGTCCTCTGAGCATATCAAAAAAAGGTATGCCATCCAGCCCTGGAGTTTTCCCAGACTTAAAATCTTTAATTGCATCAAGAAGTTCCTCCTCTGAAATTTGGCCTTCACATGAGTCTTTCTGTACAGATGTTCATTTTACATTATTATTAGGAAAAATCCATACAATTATCTTTGGTTAGTGGAGATGGAGGAGACTGAAATGAAAACATATTCTTAAAGTACTTTACTTCCTCTTTCAAAATATAATTTGTAACAAGTTTCAATAAAAAATGGTAGCATTTCTATATTGAAGATTGAAAAAGAATTTGGTGCATTTTTCCCCATATTCCATCCAGTTCGCTTTATTTTTATAAAATATTACACTGGATCTTTCTTGAATAAGTAACTCCATTTATTTTTGTTTTTCCTGTAACTTTTTCTGTGCCTCTATGGTACAGTTTTTATTACTGTCTAACTGTACTGTTAGTCCTTCATTTTCCTTTGTCAATATGGACTATTTTGATCTAAATGGCTTTTATTTTATAGATGAGTACTGAATTGCACGTTCTCCAAAGGCACATTTAAAAGTGTCCCATACAATAACGGAATCTGCTGTACCTATGTTATGTCGGAAAAAGTCTGTTATAAATTCTTCTGTCCTAGTTCTAAACAATTTATCATCTAGTAGGCTTTGATTCAATTTCCAATATCCTCGCCCATGTGGAAATTCTGTAAGAGTAATATATATGTAAATTATGTGATGATCCGACCACATTCTGTCCCCTATCAACACTTTTTAAACTTTTGGTGCCAGAGAGAATAGTATAAGAAAGTAGTCAAGATGACTAGCTTGTTTAAGCCTCCGCCGTGTATGTCTCACTAGATCAGGGTATTTAAGTCTCCATATATCCTCTAATTCCAATATATCCATGACATTCATGATTTCCTTAGGTGCCTGAGGGTGATAGTTTGTAGTGTGATTTCCTTTCAGGTCCATAGAGGTATTTAAGACCGTATTAAAATCTCCCACCATAATAATAGAGTCTAGTGTTGCTTGTAGAGTTGATAGATTCTTATATATATTTTAAAAGGAGCTTGGATCATCATTATTTGGACCGTATAGGTTAATAAGCCATATCTGTTGATTGTCCAATAGCATATTCAAAATAATCCGTCTGCCTTAATGATCTGTTTGGACAATTTGCACATTTCGATCAAAATTACTTTAAATTAATACCATCACATCAATGTTAATGCTTATACAATCAATGTCATATATCATCAATAAATACAGACAACACCTTTCTTCTGTTACGTAGAGCACTTTTATTTTGCCGAAATTCCATGACCCGGAAGTAAAAATTTTGTGTTGCTGACGAGACGCTGGTGGAGATGCGGAAGTAGACGGTTGTAACAATTAGCCACCTTGCAAGCTAATTATTTACTTAACTGAAGATTTACTTGATAAAGACAACGATAAATAGGTCCTGAATTGAATGATATATCCTTTGATACGTATTTGTTGGTGAAACCTACATATTTCCTCGCTCAACCAGGAGGGAATTTGAAAACAATCGAACGTAAGTTAGTTTTGCTAAGCTACTAGCTAGTGTTATAACTGCTGGCACATCAATCTTGACCCTGGAATTCATGTTTTTCATTATGGATGATGGTGAAACATGTCCATCTAGCATACATCAAATGTCCGGGTAACTTCACATCGGTCATGGCTAGCTAGCTAGCTAGTTGCCCATACAGGTTAACTTCAAATCGGTCATGGCTAGCTAGCTAGCCTCCCAAACATATTATATTAGAAGTTGGCTAGCTACAGATTCATCATGCTCAGACATTTTCTGTTGGCAAGATAGTCCAACATTCTGGGGAAAAAAACACAAATGTTTATGCACAAAATACTTAATATACATAAGAACTTAATTGTGTAAACTTTATAACAATGTGTGTTATCAGAGAGAGGCTCTATGGCCACGCCTGTTGTCCGTAGGTCGCACAGGTAGAGTTTAGTCTCTACTTTTATTAAATGTAAGAAACAACATTTCGCTGCTTAAGACCGATTTGAGCCGGTCGGTCACATATTTTAATGATTGTCCATATAAGGCTGAAACACATATTTAGATATCTGAAGGGTTTTTTTCTGCATAGAAATGTCTTGGGTGGCCGCCTAAGTGTTTTTTTTTCTGGCCACCTACGCCCAAACAGAATGTATTTTTATATATATATATATATATATATATTACTTTTATGGATGGACCTAAAGTATCTATCTATGTACACTACCGTTCAAAAGTTTGGGGTCACTTAGAAATGTCCTTGTTTAAAAGAAATAAATGATGTCCTTTTAAAATAACATCAAATTGATCAGAAATACAGTGTAGACATTGTTTTCAATAAGATCATCTTTGATAACTAACATACACCTACATCAAAGCTAGACAGTCAGGTGAGAATATACAATAAAAGTAATTATACATTCAGGAGTATTTTTGTCATGGCGCGGGGCCCCCATTGATTTTGTTATGATGTTTGAGTCACTTGGATGGTTTTAGCCATGGCAAAATGTGTAGAATTTAAGGGAATTTGCTATAGAACTGCACATTGTTCTCTCAGCCTCATGGCAAAATGTGTAGAATTGTTCTGCAGTGACGGGAGCTGTGGCTGGACTGCTCCCCCTCTGGAGATGTCCTCAGGGACCCTCTGCACCATGTTCAGTTGTGGCTGCTGCTTTTGTTTCATCCAACTAACATCACTCCAACGTATTCCAGACCATGCCTGACCAGTGTAGTGTACACTGTGACCAGATCTTCAGGCCATTTCTCAGTGAGGCCACTGCTTCACGTGCATCACCACTGAGGTTAGAGTCTAGATGAACTTGGTCATTGATACCACGGGTACTTCCTGTCCTCCCTGGATGAGTGGTGCAGGTTGTGCAGGGTCTCCTGAAAACATCTGGATTTCCAGACTTTTTTGGGGTGTTTTATTAAATAGATCACAACATTTCCTTTACAACTGAAAATATATTGTGCAGTCATCCTCAATTCAAGTCAGTCGTCCATTAAATCAATTGTTTGTTGTTCTCTTAGCAATCTACTGCTTCAACCTGACTCTCCTTGAGTAGTCAACATGATGCTGCTCTCAGAGGGCAATCCCTATGCAATTCTATTATAAAGACTATTATAAAGACTTTTTCCTACAAGCCCAAAACGTTGATGGCAAGCAACTTAAATGTGGTGACAACCTTAAAAAAGAAAGAATTGCATACCAGTCTTGTGTTGGTCAATAAAATGATAAGGAATAGTGTGATTTAGTGACCTTTACCATTTCAATCAAACAACACTACAATACTGGGACAAAATCACAACTGCAAACACAATACAGTGTGTGTTTGGGACTTTACCATTGAAACCATTGAAACTGCTGTAAACTATTGGTGTACTTGTTCACCAGGAAAGGTCTAACAGTAATTCGTCCAGACCTTTTTTTAAAGGGAATATACGACACATAAAGGGCCCGTTTCCTGGTCACAGATTAAGCATTAAAGGTTGACCAACGGATTTGCTTTCATGGAGGACAGGCTTGAATTGTGAGGATGACCACACAATTTATTTTCATAATGAGCCAAATCTACTGGTTTTCTGACACAAGTTGATAAACAAAAGTCATCTATTTAATAAACACAAGAGACCAGCAAAATGGATAAGAGTGTAGTAGGAACAGCGGCATCTAGTGGTCAACCTGCTACTGTCGCACTACTGTATGGTAGATAATACAAGCGACTTCAATGGCTAATTTGTCTACACTGGGAAGAACATCACCATTTTCACAGGGAAGCCACAGCTTCATACTACTGGTCAAAACATAGAGAACTCCTACTCTATACTGATGGTTGGGGTGGTCCGTGGGTGGCGTTACAAGTTGTTTTTGGTAGGAAGAAGTTTGGTACTATATTTATTGAATATCTGAATCCAATCCATTAAAATGGCCAATTTGAGACAAAATTATATTTAAACAAAATAATGTATCAGGAATGCCAATCTAACTACTGAAACAATTTCAAAACAATCTGACATGAAACAACTCCTGGGCTGCTGTTCTTCTCTAATCAAGTAGGATGGAACAACTCTTAGGCTGCTGTCCTTCTCTAATCAAGTAGAATGGAACAACTCTTAGGCTGCTGTCCTACTCTAATCAAGTAGAATGGAACAACTCTTAGGCTGCTGTCCTACTCTAATCAAGTAGAATGGAACAGCTCTTAGGCTGCTGTCCAACTCTTGATATAATCAAGTAGTATGGAACAACTCTTAGGCTGCTTTCCTATTCTAATCAAGTAATATGGAACAACTCTTAGGCTGCTATTCTACTATAAATATAATGAAGTAGGATGGAACAACTCTTAGGCTGCGGTTCTACCCCAAATATTATCAAGTAGGATGGAACAACTCTTAGGCTGCTGTTCTACTCTAAATATAATCAAGTAGGATGGAACAACTCTTATAAAATCAAATCAAATTGTGTTTGTCACATACACATGGTTAGCAGATGTTAATGCGAGTGTAGTGAAATGCTTGTGCTTCTAGTTCCGACAATGCAGTAATAACCAACGAGTAATCTAACTAACAATTCCAAAACTACTACCTTATACACACAAGTGTAAAGGGATAAAGAATATGTACATAAGGATATATGAATCAGTGATGGTACAGAGCAGCATAGGCAAGATACAGTAGATGGTATCGAGTACAGTATATACATATGAGATGAGTATGTAAACAAAGTGGCATAGTTAAAGTGGCTAGTGATACATGTATTACATAAAGGATGCAGTCGATGATATAGAGTACAGTATCAACGTATGCATATGAGATGAATAATGTAGGGTAAGTAACATTATATAAGGTAGCATTGTTTAAAGTGGCTAGTGATATATTTACATCATTTCCCATCAATTCCCATTGATTAAAGTGGCTGGAGTAGAGTCAGTGTCATTGACAGTGTGTTGGCAGTAGCCACTCAATGTTAGTGGTGGCTGTTTAACAGTCTGATGGCCTTGAGATAGAAGCTGTTTTTCAGTCTCTCGGTCCCAGCTTTGATGCACCTGTACTGACCTCGCCTTCTGGATGACAGCGGGGTGAACAGGCAGTGGCTCGGGTGGTTGATGTCCTTGATGATCTTTATGGCCTTCCTGTAGCATCGGGTGGTGTAGGTGTCCTGGAGGGCAGGTAGTTTGCCCCCGGTGATGCGTTGTGCAGACCTCACTACCCTCTGGAGAGCCTTACGGTTGAGGGCGGTGCAGTTGCCATACCAGGCGGTGATACAGCCCGCCAGGATGCTCTCGATTGTGCATCTGTAGAAGTTTGTGAGTGCTTTTGGTGACAAGCCGAATTTCTTCAGCCTCCTGAGGTTGAAGAGGCGCTGCTGCGCCTTCTTCACGATGCTGTCTGTGTGGGTGGACCAATTCAGTTTGTCTGTGATGTGTATGCCGAGGAACTTAAAACTTGCTACCCTCTCCACTACTGTTCCATCGATGTGGATAGGGGGGTGTTCCCTCTGCTGTTTCCTGAAGTCCACAATCATCTCCTTAGTTTTGTTGACGTTGAGTGTGAGGTTATTTTCCTGACACCACACTCGAGGGCCCTCACCTCCTCCCCTGTAGGCCGTCTCGTCGTTGTTGGTAATCAAGCCTACCACTGTTGTGTCGTCCATAAACTTGATGATTGAGTTGGAGGCGTGCGTGGCCACGCAGTCGTAGGTGAACAGGGAGTACAGGAGAGGGCTCAGAACGCACCCTTGTGGGGCCCCAGTGTTGAGGATCAGCGGGGTGGAGATGTTGTTGCCTACCCTCACCACCTGGGGGCTGCCCGTCAGGAAGTCCAGTACCCAGTTGCACAGGGCGGGGTCGAGACCCAGGGTCTCGAGCTTGATGACGAGCTTGGAGGGTACTATGGTGTTAAATGCCGAGCTGTAGTCGATGAACAGCATTCTCACATAGGTATTCCTCTTGTCCAGATGGGTTAGGGCAGTGTGCAGTGTGGTTGAGATTGCATCGTCTGTGGACCTATTTGGGGCGGTAAGCAAATTGGAGTGGGTCTAGGGTGTCAGGTAGGGTGGAGGTGATATGGTCTTAGGCTGCTGTTCTCAAATCAAATCAAATTTATTTATATAGCCCTTCGTACATCAGCTGATATCTCAAAGTGCTGTACAGAAACCCAGCCTAAAACCCCAAACAGCAAGCAATGCAACCACGGTGGCTAGGAAAAACTCCTAGAAGGCCAAAACCTAGGAAGAAACCTAGAGAGAGGAACCAGGCTATGTGGGGTGGCCAGTCCTCTTCTGGCTCTATAACAGAACATGGCCAAGATGTTCAAATGTTCATAAATGACCAGCATGGTCTAAGGCAGAACAGTTGAAACTGGAGCAGCAGCAAGTCAGGTGGAAGTTGAAACAAACATGGCCAGGTGGATGGGGACAGCAAAGTCATCATGTCCAGGTAGTCTGGGGCATGGTCCTAGGGTCCTGCTGTTCTACTCTAAATATAATCAAGTAGGATGGAACAACTCTTAGGCTGCTGTTCTACTCTAAATGTTCAAGTAGGATGGAACAACTTTTACTCTAAATATACAGCTGGTGACCTGGACTACAAGTAACTTCTCCCTCGCCCATCAAAATAAACATCACTTTCTTTTCCAAGTTTTAAGTTACACTGTTCTGCTGTTGCTGCCAGCTAGCCAGCATACATTAGCTAGCTTTGAAGGGCTCATCAGGACTGAACTCAATCCATTCGCCTCCACGCGACTCGCAGCTGCACGACATACGTCATCAATTTGGGCACCGGGAGTGTCCGTGTAGCCTCTCCCGTGTAGTCATCATGCCATGTTGTGACCAGGAGAGACTAACTACACTGACTAATGAAAGCTTAAAATGTGTTACTGTAAAATCACATAGGATGTGTTTACACAGGCAGCCTGATTCTGAACTTTTTTCACTTATTTGTCTTTTGACCATTCAGATCAGCACTGAAAAATATCTGATGTGGGTGGATCTGATGTGGGTGGATCTGATGTGGGTGGATCTGATGTGGGTGGATCTGATGTGGGTGGATCTGATGTGGGTGGATCTGATGTGGGTGGATCTGATGTGGGTGGATCTGATGTAGGTGGATCTGATGTGGGTGGATCTGATGTGGGTGGATCTGATGTGGGTGGATCTGATGTGGGTGGATCTGATGTGGGTGGATCTGATGTGGGTGGATCTGATGTGGGTGGATCTGATGTGGGTGGATCTGATGTGGGTGGATCTGTGATTGATAAAAATACCAATTAGTGGGGAAAAATATCAAAATTTGGCTGCCTGTGTAAACACATCCAAAGTGATTTAACAGCAACACATTTTAAAGTTTCATTAGTCAGTGAAGAACTAAGTCTCTCCTGTGTAAACGCGGCCTTTGGGAGCGTTCATCTGATTAGACGTTGCTGACACCTAGCAGATCTTACAACAACTGGATAGCTATTTTAGTATCATTTGACCAAATCACATGTTATAGCAATCTGTCAGTCTGACACAGTCAGTGACATGGCACGCAGCCATTGGTTGTTGCCTCGCTCTTAGCTGTGGAACGCGCCCCTCTGAGACAAGTGCTGATGTAAACCAGAGTTTAATCAATACTTTTGATTAAGTCCCTGTCAGGTGTGTAGGAGGAAGGTCTTGATGGCAGACCACACTGATGTCAGCCTGCCCCCTGAGGACCGTGTCCGTGCCCTGACCAAGAAGGGCAGCTCTGTGGGCGTGAACGGGGCGTTCCTCCCGGAGGTACTTCAGGTCAGGCGTGGAGATGATCCGTATGGCCAACACCTACACCGAGGAGGGCAGCGCCGAGCACGCCTTCGTACTCTACAACAAGTACATCACGTAAGTTAAGTTGGTGAAACTAGGCTCAATTACATTTCTAGGTTTTAGGGTGACGCCGCTGATGAAGGTGTTGTCAAGAAGACCAAGGGCAAGATAGATGAAGTGTCAGTGTGTTGCCGGTTACTTAGCCAGGCATCTAACATGTGTTTATGGTAGTAGTGGGGACAATGTACCATATTGTCTGCAACCCAATAAACTATCATGTTGAGATGAGCTGTAGAGCTTAGATCAGATGCCTGAGTCTCAAATTAATGGGAAGTATGGGCCTCATCTGAAATACACAGCAGGTGTCCTGGGAAGTGTGGGCCTCATCTGAAATACACAGCAGGTGTCCTGGGAAGTGTGGGCCTCATCTCAAATACACAGCAGGTGTCCTGGGAAGTGTGGGCCTCATCTCAAATACACAGCAGGTGTCCTGGGAAGTGTGGGCCTCATCTCAAATACACAGCAGGTGTCCTGGGAAGTGTGGGCCTCACCTGAAATACACAGCAGGTGTCCTGGGAAGTATGGGCCTCATCTGAAATACACAGCAGGTGTCCTGGGAAGTGTGGGCCTCATCTCAAATACACAGCAGGTGTCCTGGGAAGTGTGGGCCTCATCTGAAATACACAGCAGGTGTCCTGGGAAGTGTGGGCCTCACCTGAAACACACAGCAGGTGTCCTGGGAAGCATGGGCCTCATCTGAACATAAAGCATCATGCTATCACTGTTATAAGTCAGGAATATGAATCAATCAATCAAATGTTTTAGAAAGCCCTGTTTACATCAGCTGATATTTTATTTATTTATTTTATTTTACCTTTATTTAACCAGGTAGGCAAGTTGAGAACAAGTTCTCATTTACAATTGCGACCTGGCCAAGATAAAGCAAAGCAGTTCGACAGATACAACGACACAGAGTTACACATGGAGTAAAACAAACATACAGTCAATAATACAGTATAAACAAGTCTATATACAATGTGAGCAAATGAGGTGAGAAGGGAGGTAAAAAGGCAAAAAAGGCCATGGTGGCAAAGTAAATACAATATAGCAAGTAAAACACTGGAATGGTAGTTTTGCAATGGAAGAATGTGCAAAGTAGAAATAAAAATAATGGGGTGCAAAGGAGCAAATAAATAAATAAATAAATTAAATACAGTTGGGGAAGAGGTAGTTGTTTGGGCTAAATTATAGGTGGGCTATGTACAGGTGCAGTAATCTGTGAGCTGCTCTGACAGTTGGTGCTTAAAGCTAGTGAGGGAGATAAGTGTTTCCAGTTTCAGAGATTTTTGTAGTTCGTTTCAGTCATTGGCAGAGAACTGGAAGGAGAGGCGGCCAAAGAAATAATTGGTTTTGGGGGTGACTAGAGAGATATACCTGCTGGAGCGTGTGCTACAGGTGGGAGATGCTATGGTGACCAGCGAGCTGAGATAAGGGGGACTTTACCTAGCAGGGTCTTGTAGATGACATGGAGCCAGTGGGTTTGGCGACGAGTATGAGCGAGGGCCAGCCAACGAGAGCGTACAGGTCGCAATGGTGGGTAGTATATGGGGCTTTGGTGATAAACGGATTGCACTGTGATAGGCTGCATCCAATTTGTTGAGTAGGGTATTGGAGGCTATTTTGTAAATGACATCGCCAAAGTCGAGGACTGGTAGGATGGTCAGTTTTACAAGGGTATGTTTGGCAGCATGAGTGAAGGATGCTTTGTTGCGAAATAGGAAGCCAATTCTAGATTTAACTTTGGATTGGAGATGTTTGATATGGGTCTGGAAGGAGAGTTTACAGTCTAACCAGACACCTAAGTATTTGTAGTTGTCCACGTATTCTAAGTCAGAGCCATCCAGAGTAGTGATGTTGGACAGGCTGGTAGGTGCAGGTAGCGATCGGTTGAAGAGCATGCATTTAGTTTTACTTGTATTTAAGAGCAATTGGAGGCCACGGAAGGAGAGTTGTATGGCATTGAAGCTTGCCTGGAGGGTTGTTAACACAGTGTCCAAAGAAGGGCCGGAAGTATACAGAATGGTGTCGTCTGCGTAGAGGTGGATCAGGGACTCACCAGCAGCAAGAGCTACCTCATTGATGTATACAGAGAAGAGAGTCGGTCCAAGAATTGAACCCTGTGGCACCCCCATAGAGACTGCCAGAGGTCCGGACAGCAGACCCTCCGATTTGACACACTGAACTCTATCAGAGAAGTAGTTGGTGAACCAGGCGAGGCAATCATTTGAGAAACCAAGGCTGTCGAGTCTGCCGATGAGGATGTGGTGATTGACAGAGTCGAAAGCCTTGGCCAGATCAATGAATACGGCTGCACAGTAATGTTTCTTATCGATGGCGGTTAAGATATCGTTTAGGACCTTGAGCGTGGCTGAGGTGCACCCATGACCAGCTCTGAAACCAGATTGCATAGCAGAGAAGGTATGGTGAGATTCGAAATGGTCGGTAATCTGTTTGTTGACTTGGCTTTCGAAGACCTTAGAAAGGCACGGTAGGATAGATATAGGTCTGTAGCAGTTTGGGTCAAGAGTGTCCCCCCTTTGAAGAGGGGATGACCGCAGCTGCTTTCCAATCTTTGGGAATCTCAGACGACACGAAAGAGAGGTTGAACAGGCTAGTAATAGGGTGGCAACAATTTCGGCAGATAATTTTAGAAAGAAAGGGTCCAGATTGTCTAGCCCGGCTGATTTGTAGGGGTCCAGATTTTGCAGCTCTTTCAGAACATCAGCTGAATGGATTTGGGAGAAGGAGAAATGGGGAAGGCTTGGGCGAGTTGCTGTTGGGGGTGCAGTGCTGTTGTCCGGGGTAGGAGTAGCCAGGTGGAAAGCATGGCCAGCCGTAGAAAATGCTTATTGAAATTCTCAATTATGGTGGATTTATCATTGGTGACAGTGTTTCCTATCCTCAGTGCAGTGGGCAGCTGGGAGGAGGTGTTCTTATTCTCCATGGACTTTACAGTGTCCCAGAACTTTTTGAGTTAGTGTTGCAGGAAGCAAATTTCTGCTTGAAAAAGCTAGCCTTGGCTTTTCTAACTGCCTGTGTATAATGGTTTCTAGCTTCCCTGAACAGCTGCATATCACGGGGCTGTTCGATGCTAATGCAGAACGCCATAGGATGTTTTTGTGTTGGTTAAGGGCAGTCAGGTCTGGGGAGAACCAAGGGCTATATCTGTTCCTGGTTCTAAATTTCTTGAATGGGGCATGTTTATTTAAGATGGTTAGGAAGGCAAAAAATATCCAGGCATCC
Source organism: Oncorhynchus tshawytscha (assembly GCF_018296145.1). Taxonomy (NCBI): domain Eukaryota; kingdom Metazoa; phylum Chordata; class Actinopteri; order Salmoniformes; family Salmonidae; genus Oncorhynchus; species Oncorhynchus tshawytscha. Next base: position 1,036,599 of record NC_056432.1, read on the forward strand.
TCTACTGACGGGATGAGATCAATATCCTTCCAGGATACCCCGGCCAGGTCGATTAGAAAGGCCTGCTCGCAGAAGTGTTTCAGGGAGCGTTTTACAGTGATGAGTGGAGGTCGTTTGACCGCTGACCCATTACGGATGCAGGCAATGAGGCAGTGATCGCTGAGATCTTGGTTGAAGACAGCAGAGGTGTATTTAGAGGGGAAGTTGGTTAGGATGATATCTATGAGGGTGCCCGTGTTTAAGGCTTTGGGAGGTACCTGGTAGGTTCATTGATAATTTGTGTGAGATTGAGGGCATCAAGTTTAGATTGTAGGATGGCTGGGGTGTTAAGCATGTTCCAGTTTAGGTCACCTAGCAGCACGAACTCTGAAGATAGATGGGGGCAATCAGTTCACATATGGTGTCCAGAGCACAGCTGGGGGCAGAGGGTGGTCTATAGCAGGTGGCAATGGTGAGAGACTTGTTTTTTAGAGAGAGGTGGATTTTTAAAAGTAGAAGTTCAAATTGTTTGGGTACAGACCTGGATAGTAGGACAGAACTCTGCAGGCTATCTTTGCAGTAGATTGCAACACCGCCCCCTTTGGCAGTTCTATCTTGTCTGAAAATGTTGTAGTTTGGAATTAAAATTTCAGAATTTTGGTGGTCTTCCCTAAGCCAGGATTCAGACACAGCTAGAACATCCGGGTTGGCTGAGTATGCTAAAGCAGTGAATAGAACAAACTTGGTTTCTGGGGTGATAAAATAGCATCAAGGTATAATGTAATGTATGGTAGGATATTGAATACAGTGGAGGTAAACCTAGGTATTGAAGTGATGAGAGAGAGATATTGTCTCTAGAAACATCATTGAAACCAGGAGATGTCATTGCATGTGTGGTGGTGGAACTAATAGGTTGGATAAGGTATAGTGAGCAGGACTAGAGGCTCTACAGTGAAATAAGCCAATAAACACTAAACCAGAACAGCAATGGACAAGACATATTGACATTAAGGAGGCATGCTTAGTCGAGTGATCAAAGGGTCCAGTGAGTGGAGAGGTTGGTTGGTGATTTAGACAGCTAGCCAGGCCATCGGTAGCAAGCTAGCATAGGATGGAGGTCTGTTGTTAGCCACCTCTTGCGTTCTGTCAGTAGATTAGTGGGGTTCCGTGTGGTAGAGGGATTAATCAAATCACACAACAACAACAAAAATAAAAACAATAGATATAGTTATAGAGGGCCCAAGAAGAACATAATAATAATAATATAAATAAATTGTCCGATTGTCTATTCAGATAGCAGCCGGTAAGACAGCTAACGGTTAGCAGGCCGCAGATGGCGTTCAGGTAACGTCGCGACGGGAGGAGCCAGCCGGATCTCCTTCGGGTAGATAACGGTCGGCAGTCCAGTTGTGAAGGCCCGTGGGGCTCCGCAGGCAGTAAAACGGTCCGGGATAGGTGACTGCAGCCCAGGAGTGATTGATGGAACTCAGAGTGATTGACGGAGCTGGCTAGCTCCGAATAATTGATGTTTGCTCCAGGAATCGACGAAGGCCATTAGTCACATGGATAGCAGCTAGCTAGCTGTGAGATCCCGAGACATAGTGTCCAGAGAGCAGTAAATCGAGACATGGAAAAATAGGTCGGTATGTTCGTTCCGAGCGCTGCCTGCCACGGCCTGAAACACCACGTGGAATTTTCAGAGCTAAAGGATAGCTGATGACCACAAACCGGTTAGCTGAGATACTAACGATTTGCCAGTAAAGGCTAACTAGCTTCTGAACTAGCTTCTGAACCTGCTTCTGATTGGCTTCTGGAGTTTCAGGCCTAGCTTCAGTTTCTGGCTAGCTTCTTGGAGGATTACAGATTTGGTAAATAATATTTTTTTATAAATATAAATTGGTGAGAGGCGGGTTGCAGGAGAGTGTTTGAGGATGAAGTTGATGGAAAATAAAAATAAAATGTATGTGAAAAAAAGTTGTA
>NC_056432.1:1038657-1078657 GCF_018296145.1 Oncorhynchus tshawytscha
AGTCTACAATACACCACAACAACCCATATTAGTCTACAATACACCACTACACTATAACAACCCATATTAGTCTACAATACACCACTACACTACAACAACCCATATTAGTCTACAATACACCACTACACTATAACAACCCATATTAGTCTACAATACACCACTACACTATAACAACCCATATTAGTCTACAATACACCACTACACTACAGCAACCCATATTAGTCTACAATACACCACAACAACCCATATTCGTCTACAATACACCACTACACTATAACAACCCATATTAGTCTACAATACACCACTACACTACAACAACCCATATTAGTCTACAATACACCACTACAACAACCCATATTCGTCTACAATGCACCACTACAACAACCCATATTCGTCTACAATACACCACTACAACAACCCATATTAGTCTACAATACACTACAACAACCCATATTAGTCTACAATACACACTACACTACAGCAACCCATATTAGTCTACAATACACCACAACAACCCATATTAGTCTACAATACACCACTACACTACAGCAACCCATATTAGTCTACAATACACCACAACAACCCATATTAGTCTATAATACACCACTACACTACAGCGACCCATATTAGTCTACAATACACCACAACAACCCATATTAGTCTACAATACACCACTACACTACAGCAACCCATATTAGTCTACAATACACCACAACAACCCATATTAGTCTACAATACACCACTACACTATAACAACCCATATTAGTCTACAATACACCACTACACTACAACAACCCATATTAGTCTACAATACACCACTACACTATAACAACCCATATTAGTCTACAATACACCACTACACTATAACAACCCATATTAGTCTACAATACACCACTACACTACAGCAACCCATATTAGTCTACAATACACCACAACAACCCATATTCGTCTACAATACACCACTACACTATAACAACCCATATTAGTCTACAATACACCACTACACTACAACAACCCATATTAGTCTACAATACACCACTACAACAACCCATATTCGTCTACAATGCACCACTACAACAACCCATATTCGTCTACAATACACCACTACAACAACCCATATTAGTCTACAATACACTACAACAACCCATATTAGTCTACAATACACCACTACACTACAGCAACCCATATTAGTCTACAATACACCACAACAACCCATATTAGTCTACAATACACCACTACACTACAGCAACCCATATTAGTCTACAATACACCACAACAACCCATATTAGTCTATAATACACCACTACACTACAGCGACCCATATTAGTCTACAATACACCACAACAACCCATATTAGTCTACAATACACCACTACACTACAGCAACCCATATTAGTCTACAATACACCACTACACTACAGCAACCCATATTAGTCTACAATACACCACAACAACCCATATTAGTCTACAATACACCACTACACTACAGCAACCCATATTAGTCTACAATACACCACAACAACCCATATTAATCTACAATACACCACTACACTATAACAACCCATATTAATCTACAATACACCACTACACTACAACAACCCATATTAGTCTACAATACACCACTATAACAACCCATATTAGTCTACAATACACTACAACAACCCATATTAGCCTACAATACACCACTACACCATATTAGTCTACTATTTATTTTTTTATTTTACTTTTATTTAACTAGGCAAGTCTGTTAAGAACAAATTCTTATTTTCAATGACGGCCTAGGAACAGTGGGTTAACTGCCTGTTCAGGGCAGAACGACAGATTTGTACCTTGTCAGCTCAGGGATTTGAACTTGCAACCTTCCGGTTACTAGTCCAACGCTCTAACCACTAGGCTACCCTGCCGCCCCAATATAATATACCACTACACTATAACAACCCATATTAGTCTACAATACACCATGACAACAACCCATATTAGTCTACAAATCACCACTATAACAACCCATATTAGTCTACAATACACCACTACAATACAACAACCCATATTAGTCTACAATACACCACTATAACAATCCATATTAGTCTACAATACTACACTACAACAATCCATATTAGTCTACAATACACCACTATAACAATCCATATTAGTCTACAATACACCACTACAATACAACAACCCATATTAGTCTACAATACACCACTATAACAATCCATATTAGTCTACAATACTACACTACAACAATCCATATTAGTCTACAATACTACACTACAACAATCCATATTAGTCTACAATACTACACTACAACAATCCATATTAGTCTACAATACACCACTATAACAATCCATATTAGTCTACAATACTACACTACAACAACCCATATTAGTCTATAATACACCACTATAACAGCCCATATTAGTCAATAATACACCACTACACTACAACAACCCATATTAGTCTACAATATACCACTACACTATAACAACCCATATTAGTCTACAATACACCACTACACTATAACAACCCATATTAGTCTACAATACCCCACTACAACAACCCATATTAGTCTACAATACACCACTACACTACAACAACCCATATTAATCTATAATACACCACTACAACAACCATATTAGTCTACAATACTACACTATAACAACCCATATTAGTCTACAATACACCACTACACTATAGCAACCCATATTAGTCTACAATACACCACTAAACTACAACAACCCATATTAATCTACACTACAACAACCCATATTAGTCTACAATACAGCACTACACTATAACAACCCATATTAGTCTACAATACACCACTATAACAACCATATTAGTCTACAATACACCACTACACTACAACAATCCATATTAATCTACAATACACCACTATAACAACCCATATTAGTCTACAATACACCACTATAACAACCCATATTAGTCTACAATACAGCACTACACTACATCAACCCATATTAGTCTGCAGTACAGCACTACACTACATCAAACCATATTAGTCTGCAATACACCACTGCACTACAACAACCCATATTAGTCTACAATACACCACTACACTACAACAATCCATATTAATCTACAATACACCACTATAACAACCCATATTAGTCGATAATACACCACTACACTACAACAACCCATATTAGTCTACAATATACCACTACACTACAACAACCCATATTAATCTACAATACTACACTATAACAACCCATATTAGTCTATAATACCCCACTACAACAACCCATATTAATCTACAATACACCACTACAATATAACAACCCATATTAGTCTACAATACACCATTACAACAACCCATATTAATCTACAATACACCACTACACTATAGCAACCCATATTAGTCTACAATACACCACTACAACAACCATATTAGTCTACAATACAGCACTAGAACAACCCATATTAGTCTACAATACAGCACTACAACAACCCATATTAATCTACAATACTACACTATAACAACCCATATTAGTCTACAATACAGCACTACACTACAACAACCCATATTAGTCTACAATACACCATTACAATACAACAACCCATATTAGTCTACAATACATCACTACAACAACCCATATTGGTCTACAATACACCACTACACTACAACAACCCATATTAGTCTACAATACACCACTACAACAACCCATATTGGTCTACAATACACCACTACAATACAACAACCCATATTAGTCTACAATACTACAATACAACAACCCATATTGGTCTAAAATACACCACTACACTATAACAACCCATATTAGTCTACAATACACCACTACACTAGAACAACCCATATTCGTCTACAATACAGCACTATAACAACCCACATTAATCTACAATACACCACTATAACAACCCATATTAGTCTACAATACACCACTATAACAACCCATATTAGTCTACAATACACCACTACAACAACCCATATTAGTCTATAATACACCACTATAACAACCCATATCAGTCTACAATACACCACTACACTAGAACAACCCATATTAATCTACAATACAACACTACACTACAACAACCCATATTAGTCTACAATACACCACTACACTACAACAACCCATATTAATCTACAATACAGCACTACAACAACTCATATTAATCTACAATACACCACTATAACAACCCATATTAGTCTACAATACACCACTACAACAACCCATATTAGTCTATAATACACCACTATAACAACCCATATTAGTCGATAATACACCACTACACTACAACAACCCATATTAGTCTACAATATACCACTACACTACAACAACCCATATTAATCTACAATACACCACTACACTATAACAACCCATATTAGTCTACAATACCCCACTACAACAACCCATATTAGTCTACAATACAGCACTACACTATAACAACCCATATTAGTCTACAATACACCACTACAATACAACAACCCATATTAGTCTACAATACTACAATACAACAACCCATATTGGTCTACAATACACCACTACAATACAACAACCCATTTTGGTCTACAATACACCACTACAATATAACAACCCATATTAATCTACAATACACCACTACACTACAACAACCCATATTAGTCTACAATACACCACTACACTACAACAATCCATATCAATCTACAATACACCACTACAACAACACATATTATTCTACAATACTACACTAAAACAACCCATATTAGTCTACAATACAGCACTACACTACAACAACCCATATTAGTCTACAATACAGCACTACACTACAACACATATTATTCTACAATACTACACTACAACAACCCATATTAATCTACAATACACCACTACAACAACCCATATTAGTCTATAATACACCACTATAACAACCCATATTAGTCGATAATACACCACTACACTACAACAACCCATATTAGTCTACAATATACCACTACACTACAACAACCCATATTAATCTACAATACACCACTACACTATAACAACCCATATTAGTCTACAATACCCCACTACAACAACCCATATTAGTCTACAATACAGCACTACACTACAACAACCCATATTAGTCTACAATACAGCACTACACTACAACAACCCATATTAGTCTACAATACAGCACTACAACAACCCATATTAGTCTACAATACACTACAACAACACATATTAGTCTACATTACAGCACTACAACAACCCATATTAATCTACAATACACCACTACACTATAACAACCCATATTAGTCTACAATACCCCACTACAACAACCCATATTAGTCTACAATACAGCACTACACTACAACAACCCATATTAGTCTACAATACACCACTACACTACAACAACCCATATTAATCTACAATACAGCACTACAACAACCATATTAGTCTACAATACCCCACCACAACAACCCATATTAGTCTACAATACACCACTACACTATAACAACCCATATTAGTCTACAATACTACAATACAACAACCCATATTGGTCTAACATACACCACTACACTATAACAACCCATATTAGTCTACAATACACCACTACACTAGAACAACCCATATTCGTCTACAAATCACCACTATAACAACCCATATTCGTCTACAATACACCACTACAACAACTCATATTATTCTACAATACTACACTACAACAATCCATATTATTCTACAATACTACACTACAACAATCCATATTAGTCTACAATACCCCACTACACTACAACAACCCATATTAGTCTACAATACACCACTATAACAACCCATATTAGTCTACAATACACTACAACAACCCATATTAGCCTACAATACACCACTACACCATATTAGTCTACTATTTATTTTTTTATTTTACTTTTATTTAACTAGGCAAGTCTGTTAAGAACAAATTCTTATTTTCAATGACGGCCTAGGAACAGTGGGTTAACTGCCTGTTCAGGGGCAGAACGACAGATTTGTACCTTGTCAGCTCAGGGATTTGAACTTGCAACCTTCCGGTTACTAGTCCAACGCTCTAACCACTAGGCTACCCTGCCGCCCCAATATAATATACCACTACACTATAACAACCCATATTAGTCTACAATACACCATGACAACAACCCATATTAGTCTACAAATCACCACTATAACAACCCATATTAGTCTACAATACACCACTACAATACAACAACCCATATTAGTCTACAATACACCACTATAACAATCCATATTAGTCTACAATACTACACTACAACAATCCATATTAGTCTACAATACACCACTATAACAATCCATATTAGTCTACAATACACCACTACAATACAACAACCCATATTAGTCTACAATACACCACTATAACAATCCATATTAGTCTACAATACTACACTACAACAATCCATATTAGTCTACAATACTACACTACAACAATCCATATTAGTCTACAATACTACACTACAACAATCCATATTAGTCTACAATACACCACTATAACAATCCATATTAGTCTACAATACTACACTACAACAACCCATATTAGTCTATAATACACCACTATAACAGCCCATATTAGTCAATAATACACCACTACACTACAACAACCCATATTAGTCTACAATATACCACTACACTATAACAACCCATATTAGTCTACAATACACCACTACACTATAACAACCCATATTAGTCTACAATACCCCACTACAACAACCCATATTAGTCTACAATACACCACTACACTACAACAACCCATATTAATCTATAATACACCACTACAACAACCATATTAGTCTACAATACTACACTATAACAACCCATATTAGTCTACAATACACCACTACACTATAGCAACCCATATTAGTCTACAATACACCACTAAACTACAACAACCCATATTAATCTACACTACAACAACCCATATTAGTCTACAATACAGCACTACACTATAACAACCCATATTAGTCTACAATACACCACTATAACAACCATATTAGTCTACAATACACCACTACACTACAACAATCCATATTAATCTACAATACACCACTATAACAACCCATATTAGTCTACAATACACCACTATAACAACCCATATTAGTCTACAATACAGCACTACACTACATCAACCCATATTAGTCTGCAGTACAGCACTACACTACATCAAACCATATTAGTCTGCAATACACCACTGCACTACAACAACCCATATTAGTCTACAATACACCACTACACTACAACAATCCATATTAATCTACAATACACCACTATAACAACCCATATTAGTCGATAATACACCACTACACTACAACAACCCATATTAGTCTACAATATACCACTACACTACAACAACCCATATTAATCTACAATACTACACTATAACAACCCATATTAGTCTATAATACCCCACTACAACAACCCATATTAATCTACAATACACCACTACAATATAACAACCCATATTAGTCTACAATACACCATTACAACAACCCATATTAATCTACAATACACCACTACACTATAGCAACCCATATTAGTCTACAATACACCACTACAACAACCATATTAGTCTACAATACAGCACTAGAACAACCCATATTAGTCTACAATACAGCACTACAACAACCCATATTAATCTACAATACTACACTATAACAACCCATATTAGTCTACAATACAGCACTACACTACAACAACCCATATTAGTCTACAATACACCATTACAATACAACAACCCATATTAGTCTACAATACATCACTACAACAACCCATATTGGTCTACAATACACCACTACACTACAACAACCCATATTAGTCTACAATACACCACTACAACAACCCATATTGGTCTACAATACACCACTACAATACAACAACCCATATTAGTCTACAATACTACAATACAACAACCCATATTGGTCTAAAATACACCACTACACTATAACAACCCATATTAGTCTACAATACACCACTACACTAGAACAACCCATATTCGTCTACAATACAGCACTATAACAACCCACATTAATCTACAATACACCACTATAACAACCCATATTAGTCTACAATACACCACTATAACAACCCATATTAGTCTACAATACACCACTACAACAACCCATATTAGTCTATAATACACCACTATAACAACCCATATCAGTCTACAATACACCACTACACTAGAACAACCCATATTAATCTACAATACAACACTACACTACAACAACCCATATTAGTCTACAATACACCACTACACTACAACAACCCATATTAATCTACAATACAGCACTACAACAACTCATATTAATCTACAATACACCACTATAACAACCCATATTAGTCTACAATACACCACTACAACAACCCATATTAGTCTATAATACACCACTATAACAACCCATATTAGTCGATAATACACCACTACACTACAACAACCCATATTAGTCTACAATATACCACTACACTACAACAACCCATATTAATCTACAATACACCACTACACTATAACAACCCATATTAGTCTACAATACCCCACTACAACAACCCATATTAGTCTACAATACAGCACTACACTATAACAACCCATATTAGTCTACAATACACCACTACAATACAACAACCCATATTAGTCTACAATACTACAATACAACAACCCATATTGGTCTACAATACACCACTACAATACAACAACCCATTTTGGTCTACAATACACCACTACAATATAACAACCCATATTAATCTACAATACACCACTACACTACAACAACCCATATTAGTCTACAATACACCACTACACTACAACAATCCATATCAATCTACAATACACCACTACAACAACACATATTATTCTACAATACTACACTAAAACAACCCATATTAGTCTACAATACAGCACTACACTACAACAACCCATATTAGTCTACAATACAGCACTACACTACAACACATATTATTCTACAATACTACACTACAACAACCCATATTAATCTACAATACACCACTACAACAACCCATATTAGTCTATAATACACCACTATAACAACCCATATTAGTCGATAATACACCACTACACTACAACAACCCATATTAGTCTACAATATACCACTACACTACAACAACCCATATTAATCTACAATACACCACTACACTATAACAACCCATATTAGTCTACAATACCCCACTACAACAACCCATATTAGTCTACAATACAGCACTACACTACAACAACCCATATTAGTCTACAATACAGCACTACACTACAACAACCCATATTAGTCTACAATACAGCACTACAACAACCCATATTAGTCTACAATACACTACAACAACACATATTAGTCTACATTACAGCACTACAACAACCCATATTAATCTACAATACACCACTACACTATAACAACCCATATTAGTCTACAATACCCCACTACAACAACCCATATTAGTCTACAATACAGCACTACACTACAACAACCCATATTAGTCTACAATACACCACTACACTACAACAACCCATATTAATCTACAATACAGCACTACAACAACCATATTAGTCTACAATACCCCACCACAACAACCCATATTAGTCTACAATACACCACTACACTATAACAACCCATATTAGTCTACAATACTACAATACAACAACCCATATTGGTCTAACATACACCACTACACTATAACAACCCATATTAGTCTACAATACACCACTACACTAGAACAACCCATATTCGTCTACAAATCACCACTATAACAACCCATATTCGTCTACAATACACCACTACAACAACTCATATTATTCTACAATACTACACTACAACAATCCATATTATTCTACAATACTACACTACAACAATCCATATTAGTCTACAATACCCCACTACACTAGAACAACCCATATTAATCTACAATAAAACACTACACTACAACAACCCATATTAGTCTACAATACACCACTACACTACAACAACCCATATTAATCTACAATACAGCACTATAACAACCCATATTAATCTACAATACACCACTATAACAACCCATATTAGTCTACAATACACCACTACAACAACCCATATTAGTCTATAATACACCACTATAACAACCGATATTAGTCTACAATACACCACAACAACCCATATTAGTCTACAATACACCACTACACTACAGCAACCCATATTAGTCTACAATACACCACAACAACCCATATTAGTCTATAATACACCACTACACTACAGCGACCCATATTAGTCTACAATACACCACAACAACCCATATTAGTCTACAATACACCACTACACTACAGCAACCCATATTAGTCTACAATACACCACAACAACCCATATTAGTCTACAATACACCACTACACTACAGCAACCCATATTAGTCTACAATACACCACAACAACCCATATTAGTCTACAATACACCACTACACTACAGCAACCCATATTAGTCTACAATACACCACAACAACCCATATTAATCTACAATACACCACTACACTATAACAACCCATATTAATCTACAATACACCACTACACTACAACAACCCATATTAGTCTACAATACACCACTATAACAACCCATATTAGTCTACAATACACTACAACAACCCATATTAGCCTACAATACACCACTACACCATATTAGTCTACTATTTATTTTTTTTTATTTTACTTTTATTTAACTAGGCAAGTCTGTTAAGAACAAATTCTTATTTTCAATGACGGCCTAGGAACAGTGGGTTAACTGCCTGTTCAGGGGCAGAACGACAGATTTGTACCTTGTCAGCTCAGGGATTTGAACTTGCAACCTTCCGTTTACTAGTCCAACGCTCTAACCACTAGGCTACCCTGCCGCCCCAATATAATATACCACTACACTATAACAACCCATATTAGTCTACAATACACCATGACAACAACCCATATTAGTCTACAAATCACCACTATAACAACCCATATTAGTCTACAATACACCACTACAATACAACAACCCATATTAGTCTACAATACACCACTATAACAATCCATATTAGTCTACAATACTACACTACAACAATCCATATTAGTCTACAATACACCACTATAACAATCCATATTAGTCTACAATACACCACTACAATACAACAACCCATATTAGTCTACAATACACCACTATAACAATCCATATTAGTCTACAATACTACACTACAACAATCCATATTAGTCTACAATACTACACTACAACAATCCATATTAGTCTACAATACTACACTACAACAATCCATATTAGTCTACAATACACCACTATAACAATCCATATTAGTCTACAATACAGCACTATAACAACCCACATTAATCTACAATACACCACTATAACAACCCATATTAGTCTACAATACACCACTATAACAACCCATATTAGTCTACAATACACCACTACAACAACCCATATTAGTCTATAATACACCACTATAACAACCCATATCAGTCTACAATACACCACTACACTAGAACAACCCATATTAATCTACAATACAACACTACACTACAACAACCCATATTAGTCTACAATACACCACTACACTACAACAACCCATATTAATCTACAATACAGCACTACAACAACTCATATTAATCTACAATACACCACTATAACAACCCATATTAGTCTACAATACACCACTACAACAACCCATATTAGTCTATAATACACCACTATAACAACCCATATTAGTCGATAATACACCACTACACTACAACAACCCATATTAATCTACAATACACCACTACACTATAACAACCCATATTAGTCTACAATACCCCACTACAACAACCCATATTAGTCTACAATACAGCACTACACTATAACAACCCATATTAGTCTACAATACACCACTACAATACAACAACCCATATTAGTCTACAATACTACAATACAACAACCCATATTGGTCTACAATACACCACTACAATACAACAACCCATTTTGGTCTACAATACACCACTACAATATAACAACCCATATTAATCTACAATACACCACTACACTACAACAACCCATATTAGTCTACAATACACCACTACACTACAACAATCCATATCAATCTACAATACACCACTACAACAACACATATTATTCTACAATACTACACTAAAACAACCCATATTAGTCTACAATACAGCACTACACTACAACAACCCATATTAGTCTACAATACAGCACTACACTACAACACATATTATTCTACAATACTACACTACAACAACCCATATTAATCTACAATACACCACTACAACAACCCATATTAGTCTATAATACACCACTATAACAACCCATATTAGTCGATAATACACCACTACACTACAACAACCCATATTAGTCTACAATATACCACTACACTACAACAACCCATATTAATCTACAATACACCACTACACTATAACAACCCATATTAGTCTACAATACCCCACTACAACAACCCATATTAGTCTACAATACAGCACTACACTACAACAACCCATATTAGTCTACAATACAGCACTACACTACAACAACCCATATTAGTCTACAATACAGCACTACAACAACCCATATTAGTCTACAATACACTACAACAACACATATTAGTCTACATTACAGCACTACAACAACCCATATTAATCTACAATACACCACTACACTATAACAACCCATATTAGTCTACAATACCCCACTACAACAACCCATATTAGTCTACAATACAGCACTACACTACAACAACCCATATTAGTCTACAATACACCACTACACTACAACAACCCATATTAATCTACAATACAGCACTACAACAACCATATTAGTCTACAATACCCCACCACAACAACCCATATTAGTCTACAATACACCACTACACTATAACAACCCATATTAGTCTACAATACTACAATACAACAACCCATATTGGTCTAACATACACCACTACACTATAACAACCCATATTAGTCTACAATACACCACTACACTAGAACAACCCATATTCGTCTACAAATCACCACTATAACAACCCATATTCGTCTACAATACACCACTACAACAACTCATATTATTCTACAATACTACACTACAACAATCCATATTATTCTACAATACTACACTACAACAATCCATATTAGTCTACAATACCTACTACACTACAACAACCCATATTAGTCTACAATACACCACTATAACAACCCATATTAGTCTACAATACACTACAACAACCCATATTAGCCTACAATACACCACTACACCATATTAGTCTACTATTTATTTTTTTATTTTACTTTTATTTAACTAGGCAAGTCTGTTAAGAACAAATTCTTATTTTCAATGACGGCCTAGGAACAGTGGGTTAACTGCCTGTTCAGGGGCAGAACGACAGATTTGTACCTTGTCAGCTCAGGGATTTGAACTTGCAACCTTCCGGTTACTAGTCCAACGCTCTAACCACTAGGCTACCCTGCCGCCCCAATATAATATACCACTACACTATAACAACCCATATTAGTCTACAATACACCATGACAACAACCCATATTAGTCTACAAATCACCACTATAACAACCCATATTAGTCTACAATACACCACTACAATACAACAACCCATATTAGTCTACAATACACCACTATAACAATCCATATTAGTCTACAATACTACACTACAACAATCCATATTAGTCTACAATACACCACTATAACAATCCATATTAGTCTACAATACACCACTACAATACAACAACCCATATTAGTCTACAATACACCACTATAACAATCCATATTAGTCTACAATACTACACTACAACAATCCATATTAGTCTACAATACTACACTACAACAATCCATATTAGTCTACAATACTACACTACAACAATCCATATTAGTCTACAATACACCACTATAACAATCCATATTAGTCTACAATACTACACTACAACAACCCATATTAGTCTATAATACACCACTATAACAGCCCATATTAGTCAATAATACACCACTACACTACAACAACCCATATTAGTCTACAATATACCACTACACTATAACAACCCATATTAGTCTACAATACACCACTACACTATAACAACCCATATTAGTCTACAATACCCCACTACAACAACCCATATTAGTCTACAATACACCACTACACTACAACAACCCATATTAATCTATAATACACCACTACAACAACCATATTAGTCTACAATACTACACTATAACAACCCATATTAGTCTACAATACACCACTACACTATAGCAACCCATATTAGTCTACAATACACCACTAAACTACAACAACCCATATTAATCTACACTACAACAACCCATATTAGTCTACAATACAGCACTACACTATAACAACCCATATTAGTCTACAATACACCACTATAACAACCATATTAGTCTACAATACACCACTACACTACAACAATCCATATTAATCTACAATACACCACTATAACAACCCATATTAGTCTACAATACACCACTATAACAACCCATATTAGTCTACAATACAGCACTACACTACATCAACCCATATTAGTCTGCAGTACAGCACTACACTACATCAAACCATATTAGTCTGCAATACACCACTGCACTACAACAACCCATATTAGTCTACAATACACCACTACACTACAACAATCCATATTAATCTACAATACACCACTATAACAACCCATATTAGTCGATAATACACCACTACACTACAACAACCCATATTAGTCTACAATATACCACTACACTACAACAACCCATATTAATCTACAATACTACACTATAACAACCCATATTAGTCTATAATACCCCACTACAACAACCCATATTAATCTACAATACACCACTACAATATAACAACCCATATTAGTCTACAATACACCATTACAACAACCCATATTAATCTACAATACACCACTACACTATAGCAACCCATATTAGTCTACAATACACCACTACAACAACCATATTAGTCTACAATACAGCACTAGAACAACCCATATTAGTCTACAATACAGCACTACAACAACCCATATTAATCTACAATACTACACTATAACAACCCATATTAGTCTACAATACAGCACTACACTACAACAACCCATATTAGTCTACAATACACCATTACAATACAACAACCCATATTAGTCTACAATACATCACTACAACAACCCATATTGGTCTACAATACACCACTACACTACAACAACCCATATTAGTCTACAATACACCACTACAACAACCCATATTGGTCTACAATACACCACTACAATACAACAACCCATATTAGTCTACAATACTACAATACAACAACCCATATTGGTCTAAAATACACCACTACACTATAACAACCCATATTAGTCTACAATACACCACTACACTAGAACAACCCATATTCGTCTACAATACAGCACTATAACAACCCACATTAATCTACAATACACCACTATAACAACCCATATTAGTCTACAATACACCACTATAACAACCCATATTAGTCTACAATACACCACTACAACAACCCATATTAGTCTATAATACACCACTATAACAACCCATATCAGTCTACAATACACCACTACACTAGAACAACCCATATTAATCTACAATACAACACTACACTACAACAACCCATATTAGTCTACAATACACCACTACACTACAACAACCCATATTAATCTACAATACAGCACTACAACAACTCATATTAATCTACAATACACCACTATAACAACCCATATTAGTCTACAATACACCACTACAACAACCCATATTAGTCTATAATACACCACTATAACAACCCATATTAGTCGATAATACACCACTACACTACAACAACCCATATTAGTCTACAATATACCACTACACTACAACAACCCATATTAATCTACAATACACCACTACACTATAACAACCCATATTAGTCTACAATACCCCACTACAACAACCCATATTAGTCTACAATACAGCACTACACTATAACAACCCATATTAGTCTACAATACACCACTACAATACAACAACCCATATTAGTCTACAATACTACAATACAACAACCCATATTGGTCTACAATACACCACTACAATACAACAACCCATTTTGGTCTACAATACACCACTACAATATAACAACCCATATTAATCTACAATACACCACTACACTACAACAACCCATATTAGTCTACAATACACCACTACACTACAACAATCCATATCAATCTACAATACACCACTACAACAACACATATTATTCTACAATACTACACTAAAACAACCCATATTAGTCTACAATACAGCACTACACTACAACAACCCATATTAGTCTACAATACAGCACTACACTACAACACATATTATTCTACAATACTACACTACAACAACCCATATTAATCTACAATACACCACTACAACAACCCATATTAGTCTATAATACACCACTATAACAACCCATATTAGTCGATAATACACCACTACACTACAACAACCCATATTAGTCTACAATATACCACTACACTACAACAACCCATATTAATCTACAATACACCACTATAACAACCCATATTAGTCTACAATACCCCACTACAACAACCCATATTAGTCTACAATACAGCACTACACTACAACAACCCATATTAGTCTACAATACAGCACTACACTACAACAACCCATATTAGTCTACAATACAGCACTACAACAACCCATATTAGTCTACAATACACTACAACAACACATATTAGTCTACATTACAGCACTACAACAACCCATATTAATCTACAATACACCACTACACTATAACAACCCATATTAGTCTACAATACCCCACTACAACAACCCATATTAGTCTACAATACAGCACTACACTACAACAACCCATATTAGTCTACAATACACCACTACACTACAACAACCCATATTAATCTACAATACAGCACTACAACAACCATATTAGTCTACAATACCCCACCACAACAACCCATATTAGTCTACAATACACCACTACACTATAACAACCCATATTAGTCTACAATACTACAATACAACAACCCATATTGGTCTAACATACACCACTACACTATAACAACCCATATTAGTCTACAATACACCACTACACTAGAACAACCCATATTCGTCTACAAATCACCACTATAACAACCCATATTCGTCTACAATACACCACTACAACAACTCATATTATTCTACAATACTACACTACAACAATCCATATTATTCTACAATACTACACTACAACAATCCATATTAGTCTACAATACCCCACTACACTAGAACAACCCATATTAATCTACAATAAAACACTACACTACAACAACCCATATTAGTCTACAATACACCACTACACTACAACAACCCATATTAATCTACAATACAGCACTATAACAACCCATATTAATCTACAATACACCACTATAACAACCCATATTAGTCTACAATACACCACTACAACAACCCATATTAGTCTATAATACACCACTATAACAACCGATATTAGTCTACAATACACCACTACACTAGAACAACCCATATTAATCTACAATACAACACTACACTACAACAACCCATATTAGTCTACAATACACACTACACAACAACCCATATTAGTCTACAATACACCACAACAACCCATATTAGTCTACAATACACCACTACACTACAGCAACCCATATTAGTCTACAATACACCACAACAACCCATATTAGTCTATAATACACCACTACACTACAGCGACCCATATTAGTCTACAATACACCACAACAACCCATATTAGTCTACAATACACCACTACACTACAGCAACCCATATTAGTCTACAATACACCACAACAACCCATATTAGTCTACAATACACCACTACACTACAGCAACCCATATTAGTCTACAATACACCACAACAACCCATATTAGTCTACAATACACCACTACACTACAGCAACCCATATTAGTCTACAATACACCACAACAACCCATATTAATCTACAATACACCACTACACTATAACAACCCATATTAATCTACAATACACCACTACACTACAACAACCCATATTAGTCTACAATACACCACTATAACAACCCATATTAGTCTACAATACACTACAACAACCCATATTAGCCTACAATACACCACTACACCATATTAGTCTACTATTTATTTTTTTATTTTACTTTTATTTAACTAGGCAAGTCTGTTAAGAACAAATTCTTATTTTCAATGACGGCCTAGGAACAGTGGGTTAACTGCCTGTTCAGGGGCAGAACGACAGATTTGTACCTTGTCAGCTCAGGGATTTGAACTTGCAACCTTCCGTTTACTAGTCCAACGCTCTAACCACTAGGCTACCCTGCTGCCCCAATATAATATACCACTACACTATAACAACCCATATTAGTCTACAATACACCATGACAACAACCCATATTAGTCTACAAATCACCACTATAACAACCCATATTAGTCTACAATACACCACTACAATACAACAACCCATATTAGTCTACAATACACCACTATAACAATCCATATTAGTCTACAATACTACACTACAACAATCCATATTAGTCTACAATACACCACTATAACAATCCATATTAGTCTACAATACACCACTACAATACAACAACCCATATTAGTCTACAATACACCACTATAACAATCCATATTAGTCTACAATACTACACTACAACAATCCATATTAGTCTACAATACTACACTACAACAATCCATATTAGTCTACAATACTACACTACAACAATCCATATTAGTCTACAATACACCACTATAACAATCCATATTAATCTACAATACAGCACTACAACAACTCATATTAATCTACAATACACCACTATAACAACCCATATTAGTCTACAATACACCACTACAACAACCCATATTAGTCTATAATACACCACTATAACAACCCATATTAGTCGATAATACACCACTACACTACAACAACCCATATTAATCTACAATACACCACTACACTATAACAACCCATATTAGTCTACAATACCCCACTACAACAACCCATATTAGTCTACAATACAGCACTACACTATAACAACCCATATTAGTCTACAATACACCACTACAATACAACAACCCATATTAGTCTACAATACTACAATACAACAACCCATATTGGTCTACAATACACCACTACAATACAACAACCCATTTTGGTCTACAATACACCACTACAATATAACAACCCATATTAATCTACAATACACCACTACACTACAACAACCCATATTAGTCTACAATACACCACTACACTACAACAATCCATATCAATCTACAATACACCACTACAACAACACATATTATTCTACAATACTACACTAAAACAACCCATATTAGTCTACAATACAGCACTACACTACAACAACCCATATTAGTCTACAATACAGCACTACACTACAACACATATTATTCTACAATACTACACTACAACAACCCATATTAATCTACAATACACCACTACAACAACCCATATTAGTCTATAATACACCACTATAACAACCCATATTAGTCGATAATACACCACTACACTACAACAACCCATATTAGTCTACAATATACCACTACACTACAACAACCCATATTAATCTACAATACACCACTACACTATAACAACCCATATTAGTCTACAATACCCCACTACAACAACCCATATTAGTCTACAATACAGCACTACACTACAACAACCCATATTAGTCTACAATACAGCACTACACTACAACAACCCATATTAGTCTACAATACAGCACTACAACAACCCATATTAGTCTACAATACACCACTACACTACAACAACACATATTAGTCTACATTACAGCACTACAACAACCCATATTAATCTACAATACACCACTACACTATAACAACCCATATTAGTCTACAATACCCCACTACAACAACCCATATTAGTCTACAATACAGCACTACACTACAACAACCCATATTAGTCTACAATACACCACTACACTACAACAACCCATATTAATCTACAATACAGCACTACAACAACCATATTAGTCTACAATACCCCACTACAACAACCCATATTAGTCTACAATACACCACTACACTATAACAACCCATATTAGTCTACAATACTACAATACAACAACCCATATTGGTCTAACATACACCACTACACTATAACAACCCATATTAGTCTACAATACACCACTACACTAGAACAACCCATATTAGTCTACAAATCACCACTATAACAACCCATATTCGTCACAATACACCACTACAACAACTCATATTATTCTACAATACTACACTACAACAATCCATATTATTCTACAATACTACACTACAACAATCCATATTAGTCTACAATACCCACTACACTAGAACAACCCATATTAATCTACAATAAAACACTACACTACAACAACCCATATTAGTCTACAATACACCACTACACTACAACAACCCATATTAATCTACAATACAGCACTATAACAACCCATATTAATCTACAATACACCACTATAACAACCCATATTAGTCTACAATACACCACTACAACAACCCATATTAGTCTATAATACACCACTATAACAACCGATATTAGTCTACAATACACCACTACACTAGAACAACCCATATTAATCTACAATACAACACTACACTACAACAACCCATATTAGTCTACAATACACCACTACACTACAGCAACCCATATTAGTCTACAATACACCACAACAACCCATATTAGTCTACAATACACCACTACACTACAGCACCCATATTAGTCTACAATACACCACAACAACCCATATTAGTCTATAATACACCACTACACTACAGCGACCCATATTAGTCTACAATACACCACAACAACCCATATTAGTCTACAATACACCACTACACTACAGCAACCCATATTAGTCTACAATACACCACAACAACCCATATTAATCTACAATACACCACTACACTATAACAACCCATATTAATCTACAATACACCACTACACTACAACAACCCATATTAGTCTACAATACACCACTATAACAACCCATATTAGTCTACAATACACTACAACAACCCATATTAGCCTACAATACACCACTACACCTTATTAGTCTACTATTTATTTTTTTATTTTACTTTTATTTAACTAGGCAAGTCTGTTAAGAACAAATTCTTATTTTCAATGACGGCCTAGGAACAGTGGGTTAACTGCCTGTTCAGGGGCAGAACGACAGATTTGTACCTTGTCAGCTCAGGGATTTGAACTTGCAACCTTCCGGTTACTAGTCCAACGCTCTAACCACTAGGCTACCCTGCCGCCCCAATATAATATACCACTACACTATAACAACCCATATTAGTCTACAATACACCATGACAACAACCCATATTAGTCTACAAATCACCACTATAACAACCCATATTAGTCTACAATACACCACTACAATACAACAACCCATATTAGTCTACAATACACCACTATAACAATCCATATTAGTCTACAATACTACACTACAACAATCCATATTAGTCTACAATACACCACTATAACAATCCATATTAGTCTACAATACACCACTACAATACAACAACCCATATTAGTCTACAATACACCACTATAACAATCCATATTAGTCTACAATACTACACTACAACAATCCATATTAGTCTACAATACTACACTACAACAATCCATATTAGTCTACAATACACCACTATAACAATCCATATTAGTCTACAATACTACACTACAACAATCCATATTAGTCTACAATACTACACTACAACAATCCATATTAGTCTACAATACTACACTACAACAATCCATATTAGTCTACAATACTACACTACAACAATCCATATTAGTCTACAATACTACACTACAACAACCCATATTAGTCTATAATACACCACTATAACAACCCATATTAGTCTACAATACACCACTATAACAACCCATATTAGTCTACAATACACCACTACACTACAACAACCCATATTAGTCTACAAATCACCACTATAACAACCCATATTAGTCTAAAATACACCACTATAACAACCCATATTAGTCTACAATACTACACTACAACAACCCATATTGGTCTACAATACACCACTATAACAACCCATATTAGTCTACAATACACCACTACAACAACCCATATTAGTCTACAATACACCACTACAACAACCCATATTAGTCTATAATACACCACTATAACAGCCCATATTAGTCAATAATACACCACTACACTACAACAACCCATATTAGTCTACAATATACCACTACACTATAACAACCCATATTAGTCTACAATACACCACTACACTATAACAACCCATATTAGTCTACAATACCCCACTACAACAACCCATATTAGTCTACAATACACCACTACACTACAACAACCATATTAATCTATAATACACCACTACAACAACCATATTAGTCTACAATACTACACTATAACAACCCATATTAGTCTACAATACACCACTACACTATAGCAACCCATATTAGTCTACAATACACCACTAAACTACAACAACCCATATTAATCTACACTACAACAACCCATATTAGTCTACAATACAGCACTACACTATAACAACCCATATTAGTCTACAATACACCACTATAACAACCATATTAGTCCACAATACACCACTACACTACAACAATCCATATTAATCTACAATACACCACTATAACAACCCATATTAGTCTACAATACACCACTATAACAACCCATATTAGTCTACAATACAGCACTACACTACATCAACCCATATTAGTCTGCAATACAGCACTACACTACATCAAACCATATTAGTCTGCAATACACCACTGCACTACAACAACCCATATTAGTCTACAATACACCACTACACTACAACAATCCATATTAATCTACAATACACCACTATAACAACCCATATTAGTCGATAATACACCACTACACTACAACAACCCATATTAGTCTACAATATACCACTACACTACAACAACCCATATTAATCTACAATACTACACTATAACAACCCATATTAGTCTATAATACCCCACTACAACAACCCATATTAATCTACAATACACCACTACAATATAACAACCCATATTAGTCTACAATACACCATTACAACAACCCATATTAATCTACAATACACCACTACACTATAGCAACCCATATTAGTCTACAATACACCACTACAACAACCATATTAGTCTACAATACA
Organism: Oncorhynchus tshawytscha; assembly: GCF_018296145.1. Lineage (NCBI taxonomy): Eukaryota > Metazoa > Chordata > Actinopteri > Salmoniformes > Salmonidae > Oncorhynchus > Oncorhynchus tshawytscha. The sequence goes on from NC_056432.1 coordinate 1,061,886, forward strand.
GCACTAGAACAACCCATATTAGTCTACAATACAGCACTACAACAACCCATATTAATCTACAATACTACACTATAACAACCCATATTAGTCTACAATACAGCACTACACTACAACAACCCATATTAGTCTACAATACACCATTACAATACAACAACCCATATTAGTCTACAATACATCACTACAACAACCCATATTGGTCTACAATACACCACTACACTACAACAACCCATATTAGTCTACAATACACCACTACAACAACCCATATTGGTCTACAATACACCACTACAATACAACAACCCATATTAGTCTACAATACTACAATACAACAACCCATATTGGTCTAAAATACACCACTACACTATAACAACCCATATTAGTCTACAATACACCACTACACTAGAACAACCCATATTCGTCTACAATACAGCACTATAACAACCCACATTAATCTACAATACACCACTATAACAACCCATATTAGTCTACAATACACCACTATAACAACCCATATTAGTCTACAATACACCACTACAACAACCCATATTAGTCTATAATACACCACTATAACAACCCATATCAGTCTACAATACACCACTACACTAGAACAACCCATATTAATCTACAATACAACACTACACTACAACAACCCATATTAGTCTACAATACACCACTACACTACAACAACCCATATTAATCTACAATACAGCACTACAACTCATATTAATCTACAATACACCACTATAACAACCCATATTAGTCTACAATACACCACTACAACAACCCATATTAGTCTATAATACACCACTATAACAACCCATATTAGTCGATAATACACCACTACACTACAACAACCCATATTAGTCTACAATATACCACTACACTACAACAACCCATATTAATCTACAATACACCACTACACTATAACAACCCATATTAGTCTACAATACCCCACTACAACAACCCATATTAGTCTACAATACAGCACTACACTATAACAACCCATATTAGTCTACAATACACCACTACAATACAACAACCCATATTAGTCTACAATACTACAATACAACAACCCATATTGGTCTACAATACACCACTACAATACAACAACCCATTTTGGTCTACAATACACCACTACAATATAACAACCCATATTAATCTACAATACACCACTACACTACAACAACCCATATTAGTCTACAATACACCACTACACTACAACAATCCATATCAATCTACAATACACCACTACAACAACACATATTATTCTACAATACTACACTAAAACAACCCATATTAGTCTACAATACAGCACTACACTACAACAACCCATATTAGTCTACAATACAGCACTACACTACAACACATATTATTCTACAATACTACACTACAACAACCCATATTAATCTACAATACACCACTACAACAACCCATATTAGTCTATAATACACCACTATAACAACCCATATTAGTGGATAATACACTACTACACTACAACAACCCATATTAGTCTACAATATACCACTACACTACAACAACCCATATTAATCTACAATACACCACTACACTATAACAACCCATATTAGTCTACAATACCCCACTACAACAACCCATATTAGTCTACAATACAGCACTACACTACAACAACCCATATTAGTCTACAATACAGCACTACACTACAACAACCCATATTAGTCTACAATACAGCACTACAACAACCCATATTAGTCTACAATATACCACTACACTACAACAACCCATATTAATCTACAATACTACACTATAACAACCCATATTAGTCTATAATACCCCACTACAACAACCCATATTAATCTACAATACACCACTACAATATAACAACCCATATTAGTCTACAATACACCATTACAACAACCCATATTAATCTACAATACACCACTACACTATAGCAACCCATATTAGTCTACAATACACCACTACAACAACCATATTAGTCTACAATACAGCACTAGAACAACCCATATTAGTCTACAATACAGCACTACAACAACCCATATTAATCTACAATACTACACTATAACAACCCATATTAGTCTACAATACAGCACTACACTACAACAACCCATATTAGTCTACAATACACCATTACAATACAACAACCCATATTAGTCTACAATACATCACTACAACAACCCATATTGGTCTACAATACACCACTACACTACAACAACCCATATTAGTCTACAATACACCACTACAACAACCCATATTGGTCTACAATACACCACTACAATACAACAACCCATATTAGTCTACAATACTACAATACAACAACCCATATTGGTCTAAAATACACCACTACACTATAACAACCCATATTAGTCTACAATACACCACTACACTAGAACAACCCATATTCGTCTACAATACAGCACTATAACAACCCACATTAATCTACAATACACCACTATAACAACCCATATTAGTCTACAATACACCACTATAACAACCCATATTAGTCTACAATACACCACTACAACAACCCATATTAGTCTATAATACACCACTATAACAACCCATATCAGTCTACAATACACCACTACACTAGAACAACCCATATTAATCTACAATACAACACTACACTACAACAACCCATATTAGTCTACAATACACCACTACACTACAACAACCCATATTAATCTACAATACACCACTATAACAACCCATATTAGTCTACAATACACCACTACAACAACCCATATTAGTCTATAATACACCACTATAACAACCCATATTAGTCGATAATACACCACTACACTACAACAACCCATATTAGTCTACAATATACCACTACACTACAACAACCCATATTAATCTACAATACACCACTACACTATAACAACCCATATTAGTCTACAATACCCCACTACAACAACCCATATTAGTCTACAATACAGCACTACACTATAACAACCCATATTAGTCTACAATACACCACTACAATACAACAACCCATATTAGTCTACAATACTACAATACAACAACCCATATTGGTCTACAATACACCACTACAATACAACAACCCATTTTGGTCTACAATACACCACTACAATATAACAACCCATATTAATCTACAATACACCACTACACTACAACAACCCATATTAGTCTACAATACACCACTACACTACAACAATCCATATCAATCTACAATACACCACTACAACAACACATATTATTCTACAATACTACACTAAAACAACCCATATTAGTCTACAATACAGCACTACACTACAACAACCCATATTAGTCTACAATACAGCACTACACTACAACACATATTATTCTACAATACTACACTACAACAACCCATATTAATCTACAATACACCACTACAACAACCCATATTAGTCTATAATACACCACTATAACAACCCATATTAGTCGATAATACACCACTACACTACAACAACCCATATTAGTCTACAATATACCACTACACTACAACAACCCATATTAATCTACAATACACCACTACACTATAACAACCCATATTAGTCTACAATACCCCACTACAACAACCCATATTAGTCTACAATACAGCACTACACTACAACAACCCATATTAGTCTACAATACAGCACTACACTACAACAACCCATATTAGTCTACAATACAGCACTACAACAACCCATATTAGTCTACAATACACCACTACACTACAACAACCCATATTAGTCTACAATACAGCACTACAACAACCCATATTAATCTACAATACACCACTACACTATAACAACCCATATTAGTCTACAATACCCCACTACAACAACCCATATTAGTCTACAATACAGCACTACACTACAACAACCCATATTAGTCTACATTACACCACTACACTACAACAACCCATATTAATCTACAATACAGCACTACAACAACCATATTAGTCTACAATACCCCACTACAACAACCCATATTAGTCTACAATACACCACTACACTATAACAACCCATATTAGTCTACAATACTACAATACAACAACCCATATTGGTCTAACATACACCACTACACTATAACAACCCATATTAGTCTACAATACACCACTACACTAGAACAACCCATATTCGTCTACAAATCACCACTATAACAACCCATATTCGTCTACAATACACCACTACAACAACTCATATTATTCTACAATACTACACTACAACAATCCATATTAGTCTACAATACCCACTACACTAGAACAACCCATATTAATCTACAATAAAACACTACACTACAACAACCCATATTAGTCTACAATACACCACTACACTACAACAACCCATATTAATCTACAATACAGCACTATAACAACCCATATTAATCTACAATACACCACTATAACAACCCATATTAGTCTACAATACACCACTACAACAACCCATATTAGTCTATAATACACCACTATAACAACCGATATTAGTCTACAATACACCACTACACTAGAACAACCCATATTAATCTACAATACAACACTACACTACAACAACCCATATTAGTCTACAATACACCACTACACTACAACAACCCATATTAGTCTACAATACACCACTACACTACAACAACCCATTTTAATCTACAATACACCACTACAATATAACAACCCATTTTGGTCTACAATACACCACTACAATGTAACAACCCATATTAATCTACAATACACCACTACACTACAATAATCCATATCAATCTACAATACACCACTACAACAACACATATTATTCTACAATACTACACTACAACAACCCATATTAGTCTACAATACAGCACTACACTACAACACATATTATTCTACAATACTACACTACAACAACCCATATTAATCTACAATACACCGCTACACTACAACAACCCATATTAATCTACAATACAGCACTATAACAACCCATATTAATCTACAATACACCACTATAACAACCCATATTAGTCTACAATACACCACTACAACAACCCATATTAGTCTATAATACACCACTACACTACAACAACCCATATTAGTCTACAATATACCACTACACTACAACAACCCATATTAATCTACAATACACCACTACACTATAACAACCCATATTAGTCTACAATACACCACTACAACAACCCATATTAGTCTATAATACACCACCATAACAACCCATATTAGTCGATAATACACCACTACACTACAACAACCCATATTAGTCTACAATATACCACTACACTACAACAACCCATATTAATCTACAATACACCACTACACTATAACAACCCATATTAGTCTACAATACCCCACTACAACAACCCATATTAGTCTACAATACAGCACTACAACAACCCATATTAATCTACAATACACCACTACACTACAAACACCCATATTAATCTACAATACACCACTACACTATAACAACCCATATTAGTCTACAATACCCCACTACAACAACCCATATTAGTCTACAATACAGCACTACACTACAACAACCCATATTAGTCTACAATACACCACTACACTACAACAACCCATATTAATCTACAATACAGCACTACAACAACCATATTAGTCTACAATACCCCACTACAACAACCCATATTAGTCTACAATACACCACTACACTATAACAACCCATATTAGTCTACAATACACCACTATAACAACCCATATTAATCTACAATACAGCACTACACTACAACAACCCATATTAATCTACAATACAGCACTACACTACAACAACCCATATTAGTCTACAATACACCACTACAACAACCATATTAGTCTACAATACTACACTATAACAACCCATATTAGTCTACAATACACCACTACACTATAGCAACCCATATTAGTCTACAATACACCACTAAACTACAACAACCCATATTAATCTACAATACAGCACTACAATACAACAACTCATATTAGTCTACAATACACCACTACAACAACCCATATTAGTCTACAATACACCACTACAACAACCCATATTGGTCTACAATACACAACTACACTATAACAACCCATATTAGTCTACAATACAGCACTAACCTATAACAACCCATATTAGTCTACAATACACCACTTTAGCAACCATATTAGTCTACAATACACCACTACACTACAACAATCCATATTAATCTACAATACACCACTATAACAACCCATATTAGTCTACAATACACCACTATAACAACCCATATTAGTCTACAATACACCACTATAACAACCCATATTAGTCTATAATACAGCACTACACTACAACAACCCATATTAGTCTACAATACACCACTACACTACAACAACCCATATTAGTCTACAATACACCACTACACTACAACAATCCATATTAATCTACAATACACCACTATAACAACCCATATTAGTCTACAATACACCACTATAACAACCCATATTAGTCTACAATACACCACTACAACAACCCATATTAGTCTATAATACACCACTATAACAACCCATATTAGTCGATAATACACCACTACACTACAACAACCCATATTAGTCTACAATATACCACTACACTACAACAACCCATATTGATCTATAATACTACACTATAACAACCCATATTAGTCTACAATACCCCACTACAACAACCCATATTAGTCTACAATACACCACTACACTACAACAACCCATATTAGTCTACAATATACCACTACAATACAACAACCCATTTTGGTCTACAATACACCACTACAATATAACAACCCATTTTGGTCTACAATACACCACTACAATGTAACAACCCATATTAATCTACAATACACCACTACACTACAATAATCCATATCAATCTACAATACACCACTACAACAACACATATTATTCTACAATACTACACTACAACAACCCATATTAGTCTACAATACAGCACTACACTACAACACATATTATTCTACAATACTACACTACAACAACCCATATTAATCTACAATACACCGCTACACTACAACAACCCATATTAATCTACAATACAGCACTATAACAACCCATATTAATCTACAATACACCACTATAACAACCCATATTAGTCTACAATACACCACTACAACAACCCATATTAGTCTATAATACACCACTACACTACAACAACCCATATTAGTCTACAATATACCACTACACTACAACAACCCATATTAATCTACAATACACCACTACACTATAACAACCCATATTAGTCTACAATACACCACTACAACAACCCATATTAGTCTATAATACACCACCATAACAACCCATATTAGTCGATAATACACCACTACACTACAACAACCCATATTAGTCTACAATATACCACTACACTACAACAACCCATATTAATCTACAATACACCACTACACTATAACAACCCATATTAGTCTACAATGCCCCACTACAACAACCCATATTAGTCTACAATACAGCACTACAACAACCCATATTAATCTACAATACACCACTACACTACAAACACCCATATTAATCTACAATACACCACTACACTATAACAACCCATATTAGTCTACAATACCCCACTACAACAACCCATATTAGTCTACAATACAGCACTACACTACAACAACCCATATTAGTCTACAATACACCACTACACTACAACAACCCATATTAATCTACAATACAGCACTACAACAACCATATTAGTCTACAATACCCCACTACAACAACCCATATTAGTCTACAATACACCACTACACTATAACAACCCATATTAGTCTACAATACACCACTATAACAACCCATATTAATCTACAATACAGCACTACACTACAACAACCCATATTAATCTACAATACAGCACTACACTACAACAACCCATATTAGTCTACAATACACCACTACAACAACCATATTAGTCTACAATACTACACTATAACAACCCATATTAGTCTACAATACACCACTACACTATAGCAACCCATATTAGTCTACAATACACCACTAAACTACAACAACCCATATTAATCTACAATACAGCACTACAATACAACAACTCATATTAGTCTACAATACACCACTACAACAACCCATATTACTCTACAATACACCACTACAACAACCCATATTGGTCTACAATACACAACTACACTATAACAACCCATATTAGTCTACAATACAGCACTAACCTATAACAACCCATATTAGTCTACAATACACCACTTTAGCAACCATATTAGTCTACAATACACCACTACACTACAACAATCCATATTAATCTACAATACACCACTATAACAACCCATATTAGTCTACAATACACCACTATAACAACCCATATTAGTCTACAATACACCACTATAACAACCCATATTAGTCTATAATACAGCACTACACTACAACAACCCATATTAGTCTACAATACACCACTACACTACAACAACCCATATTAGTCTACAATACACCACTACACTACAACAATCCATATTAATCTACAATACACCACTATAACAACCCATATTAGTCTACAATACACCACTATAACAACCCATATTAGTCTACAATACACCACTACAACAACCCATATTAGTCTATAATACACCACTATAACAACCCATATTAGTCGATAATACACCACTACACTACAACAACCCATATTAGTCTACAATATACCACTACACTACAACAACCCATATTGATCTATAATACTACACTATAACAACCCATATTAGTCTACAATACCCCACTACAACAACCCATATTAGTCTACAATACACCACTACACTACAACAACCCATATTAGTCTACAATATACCACTACAATACAACAACCCATTTTGGTCTACAATACACCACTACAATATAACAACCCATTTTGGTCTACAATACACCACTACAATGTAACAACCCATATTAATCTACAATACAGCACTACAACAACCCATATTAGTCTACAATATACCACTACACTACAACAACCCATATTGATCTATAATACTACACTATAACAACCCATATTAGTCTACAATACCCCACTACAACAACCCATATTAGTCTACAATACACCACTACACTACAACAACCCATATTAGTCTACAATACAGCACTACAACAACCCATATTAATCTACAATACACCACTACACTATAACAACCCATATTAGTCTACAATACCCCACTACAACAACCCATATTAGTCTACAATACAGCACTACACTACAACAACCCATATTAATCTACAATACAGCACTACAACAACCATATTAGTCTACAATACCCCACTACAACAACCCATATTAGTCTACAATACACCACTACACTATAACAACCCATATTAGTCTACAATACTACAATACAACAACCCATATTGGTCTAAAATACACCACTACACTATAACAACCCATATTAGTCTACAATACACCACTACACTAGAACAACCCATATTCGTCTACAAATCACCACTATAACAACCCATATTCGTCTATAATACACCACTACAACAACTCATATTATTCTACAATACTACACTACAACAATCCATATTATTCTACAATACTACACTACAACAATCCATATTAGTCTACAATACCCCACTACACTAGAACAACCCATATTAATCTACAATAAAACACTACACTACAACAACCCATATTAGTCTACAATACACCACTACACTACAACAACCCATATTAATCTACAATACAGCACTATAACAACCCATATTAATCTACAATACACCACTATAACAACCCATATTAGTCTACAATACACCACTACAACAACCCATATTAGTCTATAATACACCACTATAACAACCCATATTAGTCTACAATACACCACTACACTAGAACAACCCATATTAATCTACAATACAACACTACACTACAACAACCCATATTAGTCTACAATACAACACTACACTACAACAACCCATTTTAATCTACAATACAGCACTATAACAACCCATATTAGTCTACAATACACCACTACAACAACCCATATTAGTCTATAATACACCACTATAACAACCCATATTAGTCGATAATACACCACTACACTACAACAACCCATATTAGTCTACAATATACCACTACACTACAACAACCCATATTAATCTACAATACACCACTACACTATAACAACCCATATTAGTCTACAATACCCCACTACAACAACCCATATTAGTGTACAATACACCACTACAACAACCATATTAGTCTACAATACTACACTATAACAACCGATATTAGTCTACAATACACCACTACACTATAGCAACCCATATTAGTCTACAATACACCACTAAACTACAACAACCCATATTAATCTACAATACAGCACTACAATACAACAACCCATATTAGTCTACAATACACCACTACAACAACCCATATTAGTCTACAATACACCACTACAACAACCCATATTGGTCTACAATACACAACTACACTATAACAACCCATATTAGTCTACAATACAGCACTGACCTATAACAACCCATATTAGTCTACAATACACCACTTTAGCAACCATATTAGTCTACAATACACCACTACACTACAACAATCCATATTAATCTACAATACACCACTATAACAACCCATATTAGTCTACAATACACCACTATAACAACCCATATTAGTCTACAATACACCACTATAACAACCCATATTAGTCTACAATACAGCACTACACTACAACAACCCATATTAGTCTACAATACACCACTACACTACAACAACCAATATTAGTCTACAATACACCACTACACTACAACAATCCATATTAATCTACAATACACCACTATAACAACCCATATTAGTCGATAATACACCACTACACTACAACAACCCATATTAGTCTACAATATACCACTACACTACAACAACCCATATTAATCTATAATACTACACTATAACAACCCATATTAGTCTACAATACTGCACAATATAATATACTTGACTCAGGCTTGTTTTGAGATCAAACCTCTGTCTGTAATATACATGACTCAGGCTTGTTTTGGGGATATTGGTGTAATGCTGAGGATGTCGTAGGATTTGTTTAGCGACCGAGTAAAGAGAAAAGCTCCTCGCTGCCGGGACGGACCAGATTGAGTCACGCACTGTGCCACTTTGTGATTGTTCGCCCAGGCAGACCAGCCAATCGATGCTAAGCCTATTTGTGTCCCGGGGTGGAGTCATCATTGCTTTTAGTTAGCGCTATGAGTCATGGAAGACAACAAGCCAATAACCAGTGAGAGGTTAGGGATTTATGACCCTCTGGCAATAGCAATTAGACTGTCCTGTTGTCTCCCTCCCTGTCCTGTGTAACTCGAGGACCCATCTGCCAGGGGACATGTATGTGCTGTATTAATGCTAGAGGTTACTACAGCCAGGGGACATGTACCTACTGTATTAATGCTAGAGGTTACTATATGTATCTACTGTATTAATGCTAGAGGTTACTATATGTATCTACTGTATTAATGCTAGAGGTTACTATATGTATCTACTGTATTAATGCTAGAGGTTACTATATGTATCTGCTGTGTTAATGCTAGAGGTTCCTATGTGCTGTATTAATGCTAGAGGTTCCTATGTGCTGTATTAATGCTAGAGATTACCATCCGCTGTGTTAATGCTAGAGGTTCCTATGTGCCGTGTTAATGCTGGAGGTTCCTATGTGCTGTGTTAATGCTGGAGGTTCCTATGTGCTGTGTTAATGCTGGAGGTTCCTATGTGCTGTGTTAATGCTAGAGGTTCCTATGTGCTGTGTTAATGCTAGAGGTTCCTATGTGCCGTGTTAATGCTAGAGGTTCCTATGTGCTGTGTTAATGCTAGAGGTTCCTATGTGCTGTGTTAATGCTAGAGGTTCCTATGTGCTGTGTTAATGCTAGAGGTTCCTATGTGCTGTGTTAATGCTAGAGGTTCCTATGTGCTGTGTTAATGCTGGAGGTTCCTATGTGCTGTATTAATGCTGGAGGTTCCTATGTGCTGTATTAATGCTAGCCTCTCCTCTCTCAGGGTTACACCAAGTCTATTGATATCTGGTCTGTGGGCTGCATCCTGGCTGAAATGCTCTCCAATAGACCCATCTTCCCCGGGAAGCACTACTTGGACCAGCTCAACCACATACTGGGTACACACACACACACACACACACACACACGCACACACACACAGCTCAACCACATACTGGGTACACACACACATTTCAACCACATACTGGGTACACACACACACACACACACACACACACACACACACACACACACACACACACACACACACACACACACAGCTCAACCACATACTGGGTACACACACACACACACACACACACACACACAGCTCAACCACATACTGGGTACACACACACACACACACACACACACAGCTCAACCACATACTGGGTACACACACACACACACACACACACACAGCTCAACCACATACTGGGTACACACACACACACACACACACACACAGCTCAACCACATACTGGGTACACACACACACACACACACACACACAGCTCAACCACATACTGGGTACACACACACACACACACACACACACACACACACACAGCTCAACCACATACTGGGTACACACACACACACACACGCAGCTCAACCACATACTGGGTACACACACACACACACGCAGAGCTCAACCACATACTGGGTACACACACACACACACAGCTCAACCACATACTGGGTATACACACACACACACACACACACACACACACAGCTCAACCACATACTGGGGCACACACACACAGCTCAACCACATACTGGGCACACACACACACACACAGCTCAACCACATACTGGGTATACACACACACACACACACACAGCTCAACCACATACTGGGGGCACACACACACAGCTCAACCACATACTGGGCACACACACACACACACACACACACAGCTCAACCACATACTGGGTACACACACACACACACACACACACACACACACACACACAGCTCAACCACATACTGGGTACACACACACATACACACACACACATACACACACAGCTCAACCACATACTGGGTCACACACACACACACACACACAGCTCAACCACATACTGGGTACACACACACACACACACAGCTCAACCACATACTGGGTACACACACACATACACACACACACAGCTCAACCACATACTGGGTACACACACACAGCTCAACCACATACTGGGTACACACACACACACACACACACACACAGCTCAACCACATACTGGGTACACACTCACACACACACACAGCTCAACCACATACTGGGTACACACACACACACACACACACAGCTCAACCACATACTGGGTACACACACACACACACACACACACACACACACACACACAGCTCAACCACATACTGGGTACTCACACACACACACACACACACACACACACACAGCTCAACCACATACTGGGTACACACACACACACACACACACACACACACACACAGCTCAACCACATACTGGGTACACACACACACAGCTCAACCACATACTGGGTACGCACACACACACACACACACAGCTCAACCACATACTGGGTACGCACACACACACACACACACACACAGCTCAACCACATACTGGGTACGCACACACACACACACACACACAGCTCAACCACATACTGGGTACACACACACATGTCTCCCTCTATCTGTTGAGCTGACCCCTGGTGTCATGTCTCCCTCTATCTGTGTAGCTGACCCCTGGTGTCATGTCTCTATCTGTGTAGCAGACCCCTGGTGTCATGTCTCTAGACCCCTGGTGTCTGTGTAGCTGACCCCTGGTGTCATGTCTCTATCTGTGTAGCTGACCCCTGGTGTCATGTCTCTATCTGTGTAGCTGACCCCTGGTGTCATGTCTCCCTCTATCTGTGTAGCTGACCCCTGGTGTCATGTCTCCCTCTATCTGTGTAGCTGACCCCTGGTGTCATGTCTCTATCTGTTGAGCTGACCCCTGGTGTCATGTCTCCCTCTATCTGTGTAGCTGACCCCTGGTGTCCTGTCTCCCTCCAGGTATCCTAGGGTCTCCTTCCCAGGAGGATCTGAACTGCATCATTAACATCAAGGCCAGGAACTACCTGCTGTCTCTCCCACTGCGCTGCAAGGTCCCCTGGAACCGCCTCTTCCCCAACGCCGACCCCAAAGCTCTGGACCTGCTGGACAAGATGTTGACCTTTAACCCCCACAAGAGGATCGAGGTAGAGGAGGCTCTGGCTCACCCTTACCTGGAGCAGTACTATGATCCTACAGATGAGGTAATGACCCCTGACCCTGGCTCACCCTTACCTGGAATAGTATTATAACCCTACAGATGAGGTCATGACCCCTGACCCTAGCTCACCCTAACCTGGAGTAGTACTACGGCCCTGCAGTTGAGGTAATGACCCCTGACCCTGACTCACTCTTACCTGGAGCAGTACTACGGCCCTACAGATGAGGTAATGACCCCTGACCCTGACTCACTCTTACCTGGAGCAGTACTACGGCCCTACAGAAGAGGTAATGAACCCTGGGGTTAAAGTTCTGTCACTGCGATGGATTTCCATCATATGGATGAGTAAAACTAATATATACAGTGCATTCGGAAAGTATTCAGACCCCTTGACCTTTTCCACATTTTGTTACATTACAGCCTTATCCTTATTCTAACATTGACTAGGGGGGAACAATTTAATCAATCTTCACACAATACCCCATTGTGACAAAGCAAAAACAGGTTTTTAGAAATGTTTGCAAATAATAACGGAAATATGACATTTACACAGGTATTCAGACCCTTTACTGAGTACTTTGTTGAAACACCTTTGGCAGCGATTACAGCCTCGAGTCTTCTTGGGTATGACGCTACAGGCTTGGCACACCTGTATTTGGGAGTTTCTCCCATTTCCTGCAGATCCTCTCAAGCTCTGTCAGGTTGGATGGGGAGCGTTGCTGCACAGCTATTTTCAGGTCTCTCCAGAGATATTCGATCGTATTCAAGTCCAGGCTCTAGCTGGGCCACTCAAGGATATTCAGAGACTTGTCCCGAAGCCACTTCTGCATTGTCTTGGCTGTGTGCTTAGGGTCGTTGTCCTGTTGGAAGGTGAACCTTCGCCCCAGTCTGAGGTCCTGAGTACTCTAGAGAAGGTTTTCTTCAAGGATCTCTCTGTACTTACATCCGTTCGTCTTTCCCTCTATCCTGACTGGTCTCCCAGTCCCTACCGCTGAAAAACATCCCCACAGCATGATGCTGCCACCATCATGCTTCACCGTAGGGATGGTGACAGGTTTCCTCCAGACGTGATGCTGCCACCACCATGCTTCACCGTAGGGATGGTGCCAGGTTTCCTCCAGAAGTGGCACTTGGCATTCAAGCCGAAGAGTTCAATCTTGGTTTCATCAGACCAGAGAATCTTGTCGGTGCCTTTTGGCAAACTCCAAGCGGGGTGTCAGGTGCGTTTTATTGAGGAGTGGCTTCCTTCTGGCCACTCTACCATAAAGGCCTGATTGGAAATGCTGTGGCGATGGTTGTCCTTCTGGAAGGTTCTCCCATCTCCACAGAGGAACTGTAGAGCTCTGTCAGAGTGACCATTGGGTTCTTGGTCATCTCCCTGACCAAGGCCCTTCTCCCCCAATTGCTCAGTTTGGCCGGGCGGCCAGCTCTTAGGAAGAGTCTTGGAGGTTCTAAACTTCTTCCATTTAAACATTTGTTCTTGGGGACCTTCAATGCTGCAGACATTTTTTGGTACCCTTCCCCAGATCTGTGCCTCGACACCATCCTGTCTCTGAGCTCTACGGACGATTCCTTCGACATCATGGCTTGGTTTTTGCTCTGACATGCACAGTTAACTGGGGGACCTTTTATATAGACAGGTGTGTCCCTTTCCAAATCATGTCCAATCAATTGAATTTACCATAGGTGGTCTCCAAGTTGTAGAAACATCTCAGGGATTTTTAATGGAAACCGGATGAACCTGAGCTCAATTTTGAGTCTCATAGCAAAGGGTCTGAATACTTTTGTAAATAATGTATTTCTGTTGTTTTTTAATACATTTGCAAAAATTTCTAACAACCTGTTTTCACTTTGTCATGGTGTGTAGATTGCTGATGTAAACATTTTAGAATAAGGCTGTAACGTAACAGAATGTAGAAAAAGTCAAAGGGTATGAATACTTTCTGAATGCAGGTGAAATTATTATTTTGGATTATAAAACATCTACAACTAGATAGAAAGTGTATAAATTATGATGGGGCAATATTTATATACATTATAATGGGCCAATGATTATATACATTATAATGGGCCAATGTTTAGATACATTATAATGGGCCTATATATATATACACACACACACACACACACACACACACACACACACACACACACACACACACACACACTGTGGGGCAAAAAAGTATTTAGTCAGCCACCAATTGTGCAAGTTCTCCCACTTAAAAAGATGAGGCCTGTAATTTTCATCATAGGTACACTTCGACTAAGACAAACGAAATGAGAGAAAAAAATCCAGAAAATCACATTGTATGATTTTTTAATGAATTTATTTGCAAATTATGGTGGAAAATAAGTATTTGGTCAATAACAAAAGTTAATCTTTATACTTTGTTATATACCCTTTGTTGGCAATGACAGAGGAGAGGTCAAACGTTTTCTGTAAGTCTTCACAAGGTTTTCCCACACTGTTGCTGGTATTCTGGCCCATTCCTCCATGCAGATCTCCTCTAGAGCAGTGATGTTTTGGGGCTGTTGCTGGGCAACACAGACTT
>NC_056432.1:1081157-1216157 GCF_018296145.1 Oncorhynchus tshawytscha
CCTCTCTCTCCCTAGCTGCTCCCTCTCTCTCTCTAGCTGCTCCCTCTCTCTCTCTAGCTGCTCCCTCTCTCTCTCTAGCTGCTCCCTCTCTCTCTAGCTGCTCCCTCTCTCTCTAGCTGCTCCCTCTCTCTCTAGCTGCTCCCTCTCTCTCTAGCTGCTCCCTCTCTCTCTAGCTGCTCCCTCTCTCTCTAGCTGCTCCCTCTCTCTCTAGCTGCTCCCTCTCTCTCTAGCTGCTCCTCTCTAGCTGCTCCCTCTCTCTCTAGCTGCTCCCTCTCTCTCTAGCTGCTCCCTCTCTCTCTAGCTGCTCCCTCTCTCTCTCTAGCTGCTCCCTCTCTCTCTCTAGCTGCTCCCTCTCTCTCTCTAGCTGCTCCTCTCTCTCTCTAGCTGCTCCCTCTCTCTCTCTAGCTGCTCCCTCTCTCTCTCTAGCTGCTCCCCTCTCTCTCTCTAGCTGCTCCCTCTCTCTCTCTAGCTGCTCCCTCTCTCTAGCTGCTCGCTCTCTCTCTAGCTGCTCCCTCTCTCTCTCTAGCTGCTCCCTCTCTCTCTCTAGCTGCTCCCTCTCTCTCTAGCTGCTCCCTCTCTCTCTCTAGCTGCTCCCTCTCTCTCTAGCTGCTCCCTCTCTCTCTCTAGCTGCTCCCTCTCTCTCTCTAGCTGCTCCCTCTCTCTCTAGCTGCTCCCTCTCTCTCTAGCTGCTCCCTCTCTCTCTAGCTGCTCCCTCTCTCTCTAGCTGCTCCCTCTCTCTCTAGCTGCTCCCTCTCTCTCTCTAGCTGCTCCCCTCTCTCTCTAGCTGCTCCCTCTCTCTCTAGCTGCTCCCTCTCTCTCTAGCTGCTCCCTCTCTCTCTCTAGCTGCTCGCTCTCTCTCTCTAGCTGCTCCCTCTCTCTCTCTCTCTAGCTGCTCCCTCTCTCTCTCTCTCTAGCTGCTCCCTCTCTCTCTCTCTAGCTGCTCCCTCTCTCTCTCTCTAGCTGCTCCCTCTCTCTCTCTAGCTGCTCCCTCTCTCTCTCTAGCTGCTCCCTCTCTCTAGCTGCTCGCTCTCTCTCTAGCTGCTCCCTCTCTCTCTAGCTGCTCCCTCTCTCTCTCTAGCTGCTCCCTCTCTCTCTAGCTGCTCCTCTCTCTCTAGCTGCTCCCTCTCTCTCTCTAGCTGCTCCCTCTCTCTCTCTAGCTGCTCCCTCTCTCTCTAGCTGCTCCCTCTCTCTCCTAGCTGCTCCCTCTCTCTCTAGCTGCTCGCTCTCTCTCTAGCTGCTCCCTCTCTCTCTCTAGCTGCTCCCTCTCTCTCTCTAGCTGCTCCCTCTCTCTCTAGCTGCTCCCTCTCTCTCTAGCTGCTCGCTCTCTCTCTCTAGCTGCTCCTCTCTCTCTCTCTCTAGCTGCTCCTCTCTCTCTCTCTCTAGCTGCTCCCTCTCTCTCTCTCTAGCTGCTCCCTCTCTCTCTCTAGCTGCTCCCTCTCTCTCTCTAGCTGCTCCCTCTCTCTCTCTAGCTGCTCCCTCTCTCTAGCTGCTCGCTCTCTCTCTAGCTGCTCCTCTCTCTCTAGCTGCTCCCTCTCTCTCTCTAGCTGCTCCCTCTCTCTCTAGCTGCTCCCTCTCTCTCTAGCTGCTCCCTCTCTCTCTCTAGCTGCTCCCTCTCTCTCTAGCTGCTCCCTCTCTCTCTAGCTGCTCCCTCTCTCTCTAGCTGCTCGCTCTCTCTCTAGCTGCTCCCTCTCTCTCTCTAGCTGCTCCCTCTCTCTCTCTAGCTGCTCCCTCTCTCTCTCTCTAGCTGCTCCCTCTCTCTCTCTCTAGCTGCTCCCTCTCTCTCTCTCTAGCTGCTCCCTCTCTCTCTCTCTAGCTGCTCCCTCTCTCTCTCTCTAGCTGCTCCCCTCTCTCTCTCTAGCTGCTCCCTCTCTCTCTCTCTAGCTGCTCCCTCTCTCTCTCTCTAGCTGCTCCCTCTCTCTCTCTAGCTGCTCCCTCTCTCTAGCTGCTCGCTCTCTCTCTAGCTGCTCCCTCTAGCTGCTCCCTCTCTAGCTGCTCCCTCTCTCTCTCTAGCTGCTCCCTCTCTCTCTCTCTAGCTGCTCCCTCTCTCTCTAGCTGCTCCCCTCTCTCTCTAGCTGCTCCCTCTCTCTCTAGCTGCTCCCTCTCTCTCTCTAGCTGCTCCCTCTCTCTCTAGCTGCTCCCTCTCTCTCTAGCTGCTCCCTCTCTCTCTAGCTGCTCCCCTCTCTCTCTAGCTGCTCGCTCTCTCTCTAGCTGCTCCCTCTCTCTCTCTCTCTAGCTGCTCCCTCTCTCTCTCTCTAGCTGCTCCCTCTCTCTCTCTCTAGCTGCTCCCTCTCTCTCTCTAGCTGCTCCCTCTCTCTCTCTAGCTGCTCCCTCTCTCTCTCACAGCGAGGGGAGATGTCAGAGCGAGCTCGCTCATGCTCTCTCTGTGACTGCTCCCTCTCACTCACTTTCTTTAGCATCCCTCTAGCAGCTCTCTCTATCTAACAGCTCTCTGTCTATCTAACAGCTCTCTCTCTCTATCCAACAGCTCTCTCTCTCTCTCTAACAGCTCTATCTATATCTAACAGCTCTCTAACAGCTCTCTCTCTCTCTAACAGCTCTCTGTCTGTCTAACAGCTCTCTGTCTGTCTAACAGCTCTCTGTCTGTCTAACAGCTCTCTGTCTGTCTAACAGCTCTCTGTCTATCTAACAGCTCTCTGTCTCTCTAACAGCTCTCTCTCTCTATCCAACAGCTCTCTCTCTCTCTAACAGCTCTATCTATATCTAACAGCTCTCTAACAGCTCTCTCTCTCTCTAACAGCTCTCTGTCTGTCTAACAGCTCTCTGTCTATCTAACAGCTCTCTGTCTATCTAACAGCTCTCTGTCTCTCTAACAGCTCTCTCTCTCTATCAACAGCTCTCTCTCTCTCTAACAGCTCTATCTATATCTAACAGCTCTCTAACAGCTCTCTCTCTCTAACAGCTCTCTGTCTGTCTAACAGCTCTCTGTCTCTCTAACAGCTCTCTGTCTCTCTAACAGCTCTCTGTCTCTCTAACAGCTCTCTGTCTCTCTAACAGCTCTCTGTCTCTCTAACAGCTCTCTGTCTCTCTAACAGCTCTCTGTCTCTCTAACAGCTCTCTGTCTCTCTAACAGCTCTCTGTCTCTCTAACAGCTCTCTGTCTCTCTAACAGCTCTCTGTCTCTCTAACAGCTCTCTGTCTCTCTAACAGCTCTCTGTCTCTCTAACAGCTCTCTGTCTCTCTAACAGCTCTCTGTCTCTCTAACAGCTCTCTGTCTCTCTAACAGCTCTCTCTAACAGCTCTCTCTAACAGCTCTCTCTAACAGCTCTCTCTAACAGTTCTCTTTAACAGCTCTCTTTAACAGCTCTCTTTAACAGCTCTCTCTCGCTCTCTTTAACAGCTCGCTCTCTTTAACAGCTCGCTCTCTTTAACAGCTCTCTCTAGCTGCTCCCTCTCTCTCTAGCTGCTCCCTCTCTAGCTGCTCCCTCTCTAGCTGCTCCCTCTCTAGCTGCTCCCTCTCTAGCTGCTCCCTCTCTCTCTAGCTGCTCCCTCTCTCTCTCTAGCTGCTCCCTCTCTCTCTAGCTGCTCCCTCTCTCTCTCTAGCTGCTCCGTCTCTCTCTCTAGCTGCTCCCTCTCTCTCTCTAGCTGCTCCCTCTCTCTCTCTTACTGCTCCCTCTCTCTCTCTAGCTGCTCCCTCTCTCTCTCTAGCTGCTCCCTCTCTCTCTAGCTGCTCCTCTCTCTCTCTAGCTGCTCCCTCTCTCTCTAGCTGCTCCCTCTCTCTCTAGCTGCTCCCTCTCTCTCTAGCTGCTCCCTCTCTCTCTAGCTGCTCCCTCTCTCTCTAGCTGCTCCCTCTCTCTCTCTCTAGCTGCTCCCTCTCTCTCTCTAGCTGCTCCCTCTCTCTCTCTAGCTGCTCCCTCTCTCTCTCTCACAGCGAGGGGGAGCTGTCAGAGAAAGCGAGCGAGGGTGAGATGTCAGAGCGAGCTCGCTCATGCTCTCTCTGTGACTGCTCCCTCTCACTCGCTTTCTTTAGCATCCCTCTAGCAGCTCTCTCTATCTAACAGCTCTCTGTCTATCTAACAGCTCTCTCTCTCTATCCAACAGCTCTCTCTCTCTCTAACAGCTCTATCTCTAACAGCTCTATCTCTATCTAACAGCTCTCTAACAGCTCTCTCTCTCTCTAACAGCTCTCTGTCTGTCTAACAGCTCTCTGTCTCTCTAACAGCTCTCTGTCTCTCTAACAGCTCTCTCTATCTAACAGCTCTCTGTCTGTCTAACAGCTCTCTGTCTCTCTAACAGCTCTCTGTCTGTCTAACAGCTCTCTGTCTCTCTAACAGCTCTCTGTCTATCTAACAGCTCTCTGTCTATCTAACAGCTCTCTGTCTCTAACAGCTCTCTGTCTCTCTAACAGCTCTCTGTCTCTCTAACAGCTCTCTGTCTCTCTAACAGCTCTCTGTCTCTCTAACAGCTCTCTGTCTCTCTAACAGCTCTCTGTCTGTCTAACAGCTCTCTGTCTCTCTAACAGCTCTCTGTCTCTCTAACAGCTCTCTGTCTCTCTAACAGCTCTCTGTCTCTCTAACAGCTCTCTGTCTCTCTAACAGCTCTCTGTCTCTCTAACAGCTCTCTGTCTCTCTGACAGCTCTCTGTCTCTCTGACAGCTCTCTGTCTCTCTGACAGCTCTCTGTCTCTCTGACAGCTCTCTCTCGCTCTCTTTAACAGCTCTCTCTCGCTCTCTTTAACAGCTCTCTTTAACAGCTCTCTCTCGCTCTATTTAACAGCTTGCTCTCTTTAACAGCTCTCTCTAGCTGCTCCCTCTCTCTCTCTAGCTGCTCCCTCTCTCTCTAGCTGCTCCCTCTCTCTCTAGCTGCTCCCTCTCTCTCTAGCTGCTCCCTCTCTCTCTAGCTGCTCCCTCTCTCTAGCTGCTCCCTCTCTCTCTCTAGCTGCTCCCTCTCTCTCTAGCTGCTCCCTCTCTCTCTCTAGCTGCTCCCTCTCTCTCTCTAGCTGCTCCCTCTCTCTCTCTCTAGCTGCTCCCTCTCTCTCTCTAGCTGCTCCCTCTCTCTCTAGCTGCTCCCTCTCTCTCTCTAGCTGCTCCCTCTCTCTCTCTAGCTGCTCCCTCTCTCTCTAGCTGCTCCCTCTCTCTCTCTAGCTGCTCCCTCTCTCTCTCTAGCTGCTCCCTCTCTCTCTCTAGCTGCTCCCTCTCTCTCTCTAGCTGCTCCCTCTCTCTCTCTAGCTGCTCCCTCTCTCTCTCTAGCTGCTCCCTCTCTCTCTCTAGCTGCTCCCTCTCTCTCTCTCACAGCGAGGGGGAGCTGTCAGAGAAAGCGAGCGAGGGTGAGATGTCAGAGCGAGCTCGCTCATGCTCTCTCTGTGACTGCTCCCTCTCACTCGCTTTCTTTAGCATCCCTCTAGCAGCTCTCTGTCTATCTAACAGCTCTCTGTCTATCTAACAGCTCTCTGTCTATCTAACAGCTCTCTCTCTATCCAACAGCTCTCTCTCTCTCTAACAGCTCTATCTCTAACAGCTCTCTCTCTATCTAACAGCTCTCTCTCTATCTAACAGCTCTCTGTCTGTCTAACAGCTCTCTATCTATCTAACAGCTCTCTGTCTCTCTAACAGCTCTCTGTCTCTCTAACAGCTCTCTGTCTCTCTAACAGCTCTCTGTCTCTCTAACAGCTCTCTGTCTCTCTAACAGCTCTCTGTCTCTCTAACAGCTCTCTGTCTCTCTAACAGCTCTCTGTCTCTCTAACAGCTCTCTGTCTCTCTAACAGCTCTCTGTCTCTCTAACAGCTCTCTGTCTCTCTAACAGCTCTCTGTCTCTCTAACAGCTCTCTGTCTCTCTAACAGCTCTCTGTCTCTCTAACAGCTCTCTGTCTCTCTAACAGCTCTCTGTCTCTCTAACAGCTCTCTGTCTCTCTAACAGCTCTCTGTCTCTCTAACAGCTCTCTGTCTCTCTAACAGCTCTCTGTCTCTCTAACAGCTCTCTGTCTCTCTAACAGCTCTCTGTCTCTCTAACAGCTCTCTGTCTCTCTAACAGCTCTCTGTCTCTCTAACAGCTCTCTGTCTCTCTAACAGCTCTCTGTCTCTCTAACAGCTCTCTGTCTCTCTAACAGCTCTCTGTCTCTCTAACAGCTCTCTGTCTCTCTAACAGCTCTCTGTCTCTCTAACAGCTCTCTGTCTCTCTAACAGCTCTCTGTCTCTCTAACAGCTCTCTGTCTCTCTAACAGCTCTCTGTCTCTCTAACAGCTCTCTGTCTCTCTAACAGCTCTCTGTCTCG
This sequence comes from Oncorhynchus tshawytscha, assembly GCF_018296145.1. NCBI lineage: Eukaryota > Metazoa > Chordata > Actinopteri > Salmoniformes > Salmonidae > Oncorhynchus > Oncorhynchus tshawytscha. The sequence continues at coordinate 1,087,384 of NC_056432.1, forward strand.
CTAACAGCTCTCTGTCTCTCTAACAGCTCTCTTTAACAGCTCTCTTTAACAGCTCTCTTTAACAGCTCTCTTTAACAGCTCTCTCTCGCTCTCTTTAACAGCTCGCTCTCGCTCTCTCTCTTTAACAGCTCTCTCTCGCTCTCTCTCTTTAACAGCTCTCTCTCTCTCTCTCTCTCCACAGATAGACTCTGGACTCTCGTCGTTGTGTGCTCTGGTTCCTCCTGTCTCCAGCCTGTATACTCCCCCCCCGCCTTCCTCAGTCAGACCACCATGCTCAGGAACGGGTTTCAGGAATCAATCTGTCCTTTCTCCCTCTATCCCTCTCCTCTCTCCCTACGGGGTGAAGAAGGTCACATGTTGGCTTATTGTTTATTATCCCCCCACCCACTCCTCACTGCCTACGGGGGACTATTGGAAAGCACTATATTGGGAATAGGGCTCTGGGCTATAGTAGTGCACTATATAGATAACATGACTCTAGTCTATAGTAGTACACTATATAGGGAATAGGGCCCTGGTCTATAGTAGTACACTATATAGGGAATAGGGCCCTGGTCTAAAGTAGTGCACTATATTGGGAATAAGGCCCTGGTCTAAAGTAGTGCACTATGTAGGGAGTAGGGCCCTGGTCTAAAGTAGTGCACTATATAGGGAATAGCGCTCTGGTCTATAGTAGTACACTATATAGGGAATAGGGCTCTGGTCTATAGTAGTGCACTATATAGGGAATCGTGTGCCATATGGGACACCTCCGGCGACTCCTGTTCAAATCATTATTATTGTAATTCCTGCTCAGCGTTGGTAGACGGTCGTCTGTCTGTCTGTTTGAGAAGCTTTACATTGCCAAATAATTTTTGTACAGCTTCTTTTTCTTTTCTAACTATCTGAAGCCGAGCTATGATCAGGGAACTCATAGGTGATATCACTCTACCAAGAAAGACCCCGCATTAATGAGAACAACTTATTTATGCAATGACATAATGCTCTCTGTACCTAGACGGACAGACACAGGACAGGTTGTTGACATAATGCTCTCTGTACCTAGACAGACACAGGACAGGTTGTTGACATAATGCTCTCTGTACCTAGACAGACACAGGACAGGTTGTTGACATAATGCTCTCTGTACCTGGACAGACAGACAGACACAGGACAGGTTGTTGACATAATGTTCTCTGTACCTGGACAGACAGACACAGGACAGGTTGTTGACATAATGCTCTCTGTACCTGGACAGACAGACAGACACAGGACAGGTTGTTGACATAATGCTCTCTGTACCTGGACAGACAGACACAGGACAGGTTGTTGACATAATGCTCTCTGTACCTGGACAGACAGACACAGGACAGGTTGTTGACATAATGTTCTCTGTACCTGGACAGACAGACACAGGACAGGTTGTTGACATAATGCTCTCTGTACCTGGACAGACAGACAGACACAGGACAGGTTGTTGACATAATGTTCTCTGTACCTGGACAGACAGACAGACACAGGACAGGTTGTTGCCATAATGCTCTCTGTACCTGGACAGACAGACAGACACAGGACAGGTTGTTGACATAATGCTCTCTGTACCTGGACAGACAGACAGACACAGGACAGGTTGTTGACATAATGTTCTCTGTACCTGGACAGACAGACAGACACAGGACAGGTTGTTGGTAGAGAGATGATTCTGAAAGTAACGCATGTGTTGTCGAAGTAACTGTAATAATAGAACCCAATTTGAAAAAGTAATGTGTTACTTTACTCTGTTACTCATAAAAGTAATCTGATTACGTAACGTGTTACTTTTGTAACACTGGTTAGGAATCTCCCTCCCTCCCAGATAGAATACGTAGGTCCTCCACTTCCTCCTCTTGAGGAAGAGCAGACGGACCAGACCGACGGACAGTATCAACCTGGCCTGTGGAGCAGGGTCTTCACTGTTAAATGATGATCGGTGGTTAGGGAGAAATGTCTCCTCCCTCTATGGTGAATCTCTTTCTGGGTCTTTGGCCTTGTGACAGTAAGACTGTATCCTTTTGACTGTTAAACACTCTGTCTACATATTGATAATGTCTGGTTGGCTGGGCCCTGTTTCAGCTCCTAACCCCCCCTAACCCCTGGGCCCTGTTTCAGCTCCTCCCCCTAACCCCCTGGGCCCTGTTTTTCAGCTCCTCCCCCTAACCCCTGGGCCCTGTTTCAGCTCCTCCCCCTAACCCCCTGGGCCCTGTTTCAGCTCCTCCCCTAACCCCTGGGCCCTGTTTCAGCTCCTCCCCTAACCCCCTGGGCCCTGTTTCAGCTCCTCCCCTAACCCCCTGGGCCCTGTTTCAGCTCCCCCCTAACCCCTGGGCCCTGTTTCAGTTACGATATGTTGTTGAACGTTGCAGATAGACTACAGCTGGTGTTATTCTGTATACTAGATGCGTTCTACATCATACTGCTCCTTTATGTGCATAAACCTCTGCCCCGGGTACACTGAAATTCGTTTTTGGGGGAGTTTTCCTTTAACTATCTCTTTGGTATTTGTTTCATTAGTTCATTGTAGTACCAAAATGTTTTGTTTATCAGCTATTAAGTTTTCAAGATAGTTCACTTTGAAAATACAGATATCATCCCCGTAGGATGCGAAATGCAGCGTCATACGACGATGTGACCAATCTTAAACTTAATAGCTGACAAGCAAAACATTTTGGGACTACAATGAACTGAAACAAATACCAAAATATATTTTTGGGGGTGGAGTTTAACCAATCAGATCAAGGCACTTAACATGGTGTGTGTGCAGTAATATGCTAAGTATATGCAGATCAGTGGAGCCCAATCAGGTGGCAGCACACCTTCACAAATGTAAATATCTCGGAGAGCACACCCCCTTTTTATTTTTACCAAGTTAATAAACTTATAATTTCTTGATCTTAAATAAGATTCCCCATTTTAAAGCAAAAAAAAAACATAGGCTATGTATATTAAAAATACTGTTTATAATTATATATATATAGTACGTACCTTCATGCGTAAAACAATTTATACTGACAAACCTACAGAGGCTTGAGTCAGAATATGTACATTATCGTACCATGTTTCTAAATTCAGTCCACTGGAGCCGTTTCAATAGTTTGGATGTTTCTAGTGTGGTGGTTCATGTATGCAAGTTCCCCTTTAACACGGTATCACCCGTTGGATCTGTGAGAGACTGTAACAGCATTATAAACGAGTCCCGTCTGTTGCTCCCTCCTTCCCCGAACTAGAAGAACAAATAACAAGGATTAATAACGGAGGCATTATCAGTGACACAAGATATCTGCATCTCTCTAGATCTATACGCTAGCTTCTCTTTGACACCATCGCAGCGGTCATAGTTCACTTCTGGTCAACAGTTCATGTCTTAGTGTCTTCGTACCTATTTGCTTCAGCATTCCCTGTTTCACATAACATTTATCACCCTTATTTAAGTTCCATACACAACCAATGCAATGGAAGCTGGCTAGTTGTTAGTAGCTTAAGCTCCTTCATCAGTATTTGAGATGCTCAGAGAGAACATTCTCCATGTCTGCTGCCATTTCTCTGGCCATAGTATCTAAGTGGCCAAACATCTATACAGATCTCTGCTCCAGTAACTGGCTGTGGTTTCACATCTCTGCTCCAGTAACTGGCTGTGGTTTCATATCTCTCCTCCAGTAACTGGCTGTGGTTTCATATCTCTCCTCCAGTAACTGGCTGTGGTTTCATATCTCTGCTCCAGTAACTGGCTGTGGTTTCATACCTCTGCTCCAGTAACTGGCTGTGGTTTCATATCTCTGCTCCAGTAACTGGCTGTGGTTTCATATCTCTGCTCCAGTAACTGGCTGTGGTTTCATATCTCTGCTCCAGTATCTGGCTGTGGTTTCATATCTCTGCTCCAGTAACTGGCTGTGGTTTCATATCTCTGCTCCAGTAACTGGCTGTGGTTTCATACCTCTGCTCCAGTAACTGACTGTGGTTTCATATCTCTGCTCCAGTAACTGGCTGTGGTTTCATGCGACACCTATCAGACTTCATACCAAGTCTAATGCCAAGTCTAGAGCTCCCAGCTCATTGGTTGAGATGCTCAAAGAGAACATTCTCCATGTAGTGCAGGTCCACCCCTTTGATTGCACTTGCTTTTTCTATATAACGTTACAATGCCTTCTATATAATGTTACAATGCTTTCTATATAATGTTAAAATGCCATCAACAACGTTAAAATGCCTTCTATATAACGTTACAATGCCATAATGGGACATAGTGTCTACTGGCTCAATATCTCCACACAGAGAGCCAGCTAGGTGGATGACATTAAGGTCTGAATAACAGTACAATGCCATGGGACCTGCTGAACAGCATTACAGAGCCTTAACCCACCTACAGAAGGCAGCAGCTGTTAGAGCCACTGGCCACAACCCCTCGCTGATATCTGTCGATCAATCTATCTATCCAAAAGTATGTGGACACCCTTTCAAATTAGTGGGTTCTATTTCAACCACACCCATTGCTGACAGGTGTCAAATAAAATTGAGCACACGGCCATGCAATCTGTCCATAGACAGACATTGGCAGTAGAATGGAGAGCTCAGTGACCTTAAACCTGACACCGTCATAGAATGCCACCTTTCCAACAAGTCAGTTTGTCGAATTTCTGCCCTGCTAGAGCTGCCCCCAGTCATCTGTAAGTGCTGTTATTGTGAAATGGAAACTTCTAGCAGCAGCAACGGCTTAGCCGCGAAGTGGTAGGCAACACCAGCTCACAGAACAGGACCGCCAAGTGCTGAAACGCATAAAGATCATCTGTCCCCGGTTGCAACACTTACTACAGAGTTCCAAACTGCCTCTGGAAGCAACGTCAGCACAAGAACTGTTCATCGGGAGCTTCATGAAATGGGTTTCCATGGCCAAGCAGCCGCACACAAGCCTAAGATCACCATGTGTAATAACGGCTAGTGGGGTGTAAAGCTCGCCGCCATTGGAATCTGGAGCAGTGGAAATGCATTTTCTTGGGTGATGAATTTCGCTTCACCATCCGGCAGTCCGACGGATTAATCTGGGGATCCGACGGACGAAAACCTGACTGGCCTGCACAGAGCCCTGACCTCAACTCCATCGAACACCTTTGGGATGAATTGGAAGGCCGACTGTGAGCCAGGACTAATCACCCAACATCAATGCCCGACCTCACTAATACTGTTGTGGCTACATCTAGTGGAAAGCCTTCCCAGAAGAGTGGAGGCTGTTATAGCAGCAATGTTCCAACATCTAGTGGAAAGCCAGAAGAGTGGAGGCTGTTATAGCAGCAATGTTCCTACATCCAGTGGAAAGCCATCCCAGAAGAGTGGAGGCTGTTATAGCAGCAATGTTCCAACATCCAGTGGAAAGACTTCCCAGAAGAGTGGAGGCTGTTATAGCAGCAATGTTCCTACATCTAGTGGAAAGACTTCCCAGAAGAGTGGAGGCTGTTATAGCAGCAATGTTCCTACATCTAGTGGAAAGCCAGAAGAGTGGAGGCTGTTATAGCAGCGAAGGGGAGACCAACTCAATATTAATGCCTACGATTTTGGAATGAGATGTTTGACAAGCAGGTGTCCACATGCTTTTGGCCAAGTAATGTATCTATCTCTATTGATCTACCCTATGCTTACCTACCTATCCTCTACCTATCCAGGACCTACCTATGCTGAAACCTACATAAAGATCATCTGTCCTACCTATCCTCTACCTACCTATCCTCTGGAACCAACCTATCCAAGACCACCTATCCTCTGAAATACCTATCCTAATCCTCTACCTACCTAAGATCACCTATCCTCTACCTATCCTGACCTACCTATCCTGACCTGGAAATGCCACCTACCTATGAATCTCCACCATCCCTTAATCTGGGGATCCTCTACCTACCTATCCTGCACAGAGCCCTACCTATCCTCTACCTGGGATGAATCTACCTACCTATCCTCTGACCTATCCCTACCTATGCCCGACCTCACCTATCCTCTACCTATCATCTACCTAGCCTTCCTCTACCTATCCTCTACCTATCCTCCACCTATCCTCTACCTATCCTCTACCTACCCTGGACCTATCCTCTACCTATGTTACCTACCTAGTGGAAAGCCAGAACCTATCCTCTACCTACCTATCCTCTAGTCTATCCTCTACCTATCCTCTACCTATCCTCTACCTATGGACCTATCCTCTACCTATCCCTCTACCTATCCTCTACCTATCCTCTACCTACCTATCCTCTACCTATCCTCTACCTACCTATCCTCTACCTATCCTCTACCTATCCTCTACCTATCCTCTGCCTACCTATCCTCTACCTATCCTCAACCTACCTATCCTCTACCTATCCTCTACCTATCCCTCTACCTATCCTCTACCTACCTATCCTCTACCTATCCTCTACCTATCCTCTACCTATCCTCTACCTACCTATCCTCTACCTATCCTCTACCTACCTATCCCTCTACCTACCTATCCTCTACCTATCCTCTACCTATCCTCTACCTATCCTCTACCTATCCTCTACCTATCCTCTACCTACCTATCCTCTACCTACCTATCCTCTACCTATCCTCTACCTATCCTCAACCTACCTATCCTCTACCTATCCTCTACCTATCCTCTACCTACCTATCCTCTACCTATCCTCTACCTACCTATCCTCTACCTATCCTCTACCTACCTATCCTCTACCTATCCCTACCTACCTATCCTCTACCTATCCCTCTACCCTACCTATCCTCTACCTATCCCTCTACCTACCTATCCTCTACCTATCCCCTACCTACCTATCCCTCTACCTACCTATCCTCTACCTACCTATCCCTACCTACCCTACCTATCCTCTACCTACCTATCCCTACCTACCTATCCTCTACCTATCCTCTACCTACCTATACCTACCTACCTATCCTCTACCTATCCTCTACCTACCTATCCTCTACCTACCTATCCTCTACCTATCCCCTACCTATCCTCAACCTACCTAGTAAGATGTAAGCTTGTATCGATCTGCTTCAGAGTCTGAGTCGGTCCGTTTTGCAAACCTGTCTGGTTCTTTGTGCCTTTCTTCTTAACGGGCTTGAACTCCAAAATGTTTTGTGCAGCTTTGTTTAGCTGGGGGTCCGTTGTGATTGCAGAATATTCTTTATGTTAAGGGAAGGTTTTTCATAAGTCTCACTGAGTATGTTGTACTTTTTAAGATTAGTTATGGTTCTGTTGCCGAAGCTTTGTGATTGTGATTCTGTACTGAAAAAGATGAAGGCTGAATTCTATTGTTTGCTTTACTTTAACCTCTGCCCCGTTCTTTACCTTGGTCTGGGTGGGGTGTCTCCACATCGTTCTTTACCTTGGTCTGGGTGGGGTGTCTCCACCTTGGTCTGGGTGGGGTGTCTCCACCTTGGTCTGGGTGGGGTGTCTCCACCTTGGTCTGGGTGGGGTGTCTCCACCTTGGTCTGGGTGGGGTGTCTCCACCTTGGTCTGGGTGGGGTGTCTCCACCTTGGTCTGGGTGGGGTGTCTCCACCTTGGTCTGGGTGGGGTGTCTCCACCTTGGTCTGGGTGGAGTGTCTCCACCTTGGTCTGGGTGGAGTGTCTCCACCTTGGTCTGGGGTGGAGTGTCTCCACCTTGGTCTGGGTGGAGTGTCTCCACCTTGGTCTGGGTGGAGTGTCTCCACCTTGGTCTGGGTGGGTGTCTCCACCTTGGTCTGGGTGGGTGTCTCCACCTTGGTCTGGGTGGAGTGTCTCCACGGTCTTGGTCTGGGTGGGGTGTCTCGGTCTGGGTGGGGTGTCTCCACCTTGGTCTGGGTGGGGTGTCTCCACCTTGGTCTGGGTGGGGTGTCTCCACCTTGGTCTGGGTGGGGTGTCCCCACCTTGGTCTGGGTGGGGTGTCTCCACCTTGGTCTGGGTGGGGTGTTCCACCTTGGTCTGGGTGGGGTGTCTCCATTTTGGTCTGGGTGGGGTGTCTCCATGTTGGTCTATGTGGGGTGTCTCACCCCATTCTTTTGCCTTTTATTTATTTCTTATGTTTTTTAAATATTTTGTGCAAAAATATTTTTTATTGTAAAATTAATGTTATGTTTCTATGTAATATTAATCTTGAATAAGACTTGTTGCCATGAATTGAAATACTCTTATGTTTTGAGCAGTAGAAAATCTTTGTGAATTATACTTCATTCACACTAAAAAGTTTAAAAAATATTAAGTTTCATGTATTTTGGTTGGCTGTGTTTTTGAGGTTAGCATCAGTAACTCAGGTTACCAGGCAGAAGTTTAAACCAACCCTTCAAGGTCTGTTTTTGAGGATAGTATTGGTAACTAAACCAGGTTATGATAGGGAGAGGTTTAAACCAACCCTTCAAGGTCTGTTTTTGAGGGTAGTATCGGTAACTAAACCAGGTTATGATAGGGAGAGGTTTAAACCAACCCTTCAAGGTCTGTTTTTGAGGGTAGTATCGGTAACTAAACCAGGCAGGAGTTTAAACCCTTCAAGGTCTGTGAATATTGCCGTCTGTCATGCCGGAGAACAAACCATTTCTGCTAATGTTGAAGATGACTGCCATTTATTAAAAAACAATATCAATCTTGTTATTTTGCATCTTTGCCATGTAACCTATGAAATAAATACACTGTATCCTATGTGTCTTGGGGGTCTTCTTTGGAAACAAACACAATTCAGGCCCTGGCTTCTGGTCCCTGGTCAAAAGGCTGCCGTTTAGGAAGCAACCCCAGAATGAGAGGATTTGTGATTCTCTCCCAATGTGACCTGATCAGAGCCTTTTCATTTGAATCAGAGGATAGTAAGGCTACATGGGATGTTCCCAATGCAGTGGTTATGAATGGAGTATGTTATTGAGTTGTATCCCCTTTTGCCCTCAGAACAGCCTCAATTCGTTGGGGTATGGGACTCTACAAGGTCTCTAAAGCGTTCCACAGGGATGCTGGCCCATGTTGACTCAAATCAAATCAAATTTTATTTGTCACATACACATGGTTAGCAGATGTTAATGCGAGTGTAGCGAAATGCTTGTGCTTCTAGTTCCGACAATGCAGTAATAACGAACAAGTAATCTAGCTAACAATTCCAAAAAAAAACTACTGTCTTATACACAGTGTAAGGGGATAAAGAATATGTACATAAGGATATATGAATGAGTGATGGTACAGAGCAGCATAGGCAAGATACAGTAGATGATATCGAGTACAGTATATACATATGAGATGAGTATGTAAACCAAGTGGCATAGTTAAAGTGGCTAGTGATACATGTATTACATAAGGATGCAGTCGATGATATAGAGTACAGTATCTACTCCAATGCTTCCCACAGTTGTCAAGTTGGCTGGATGTCCTTTGGGTGGTGGACCATTCTTTATTCACACAGGAAACTGTTAAGAATGAAAAACCTCTACCATAACCCCGTTCAATGACACTTAAATATATTGTCCTGCCCATTCACCCTCTGAATGCCACACATACACAATCCATGTCTCAAGGCTTAAAAATCCTTCTTTAACCTGTGTCCTCCCCTTCATCAAATGTATTCATAAAGCCCTTCTTACATCAGCTGATATCTCAAAGTGCTGTACAGAAACCCAGCCGAAAACCCCAAACGGCGGGGCGGCAGGGTAGCCTAGTGGTTAGAGCGTTGGACTAGTAACCGAAACGTTGCAAGTTTGAATCCCCGAGCTGACAAGGTACAAATCTGTCGTTCTGCCCCTGAACAGGCAGTTAACCCACTGTTCCTAGGCCGTCATTGAAAATAAGAATTTGTTCTTAACTGACTTGCCTCGTAAAATAAAAAAATTAAACAGCAAGCAATGCAGGTGTAGAAGCACGGTGGCTAGGAAAAACTCCCTAGAAAGGAAGAAGCCTGGTTCCTCCCTAGGTTATGAGGGGTGGCCAGTCCTCTTCTGGCTGGGCCGGGTGGAGATTATAACAGAACATGGCCAAGATGTTCAAATGTTCATAGATGACCAGCAGGGTCAAATAATAATCACAGTGGTTGTAGAGATTGCAACAGGTCAGCACCTCAGGAGTAAATGTCAGTTGGCTTTTCATAGCCGATCCTTCAGAGTATCTCTACCGCTCCTGCGTTCTCTAGAGAGTTGAAAACAGCAGGTCTGGGACAGGTAGCACGTCCGATGAACAGGTCAGGATTCCATAGCCGCAGGCAGAACAGTTGAAACTGGAGCAGCAGCACGACCAGGTGGACTGGGGACAGCAAGGAGCCATCAGGCCAGGTAGTCCTGAGGCATGGTCCTCCGAGAGAAAGAGAGAGAGAATTAGAGAGAGCATACTTAAATTCACACAAGACACTGGTTAAGACCGGAGAAACTCCAGATATAACAGACTGACCCCAGCCCCCCGACACATAAACTACTGCAGCATAAATACTGGAGGCTGAGACAGGAGGGGTCAGGAGACACTGTGGCCCTGTCCAACAATACCCCCGGACAGGGCCAAACAGGCAGGATATAACCCCACCCACTTTGTCAAAGCACAGCCCCCCACACCACGAGAGGAATATCTAATTCATCTACACGGATTGAAGTGGATTTAACAAGTGACATCGATACGGGATCGTAACTTTCACCTGGAATCACCTGGTCAGTGGAAGGAGTGTTCCTAATGTTTTGTTCACTCCGTTTACTACTACTACTACCACAATGTAATGACAATTACATTCACCAAACTGATCCCGTTATTGACATGTCCGCCTCTCAGCAGATTGGACATATGTAGGGCAGACAACCTGGCTGAAGGTCTGTCTCTGTGAGTTGTGAAATCTCATCCTTGAAGCTGTTCTATGATGTCCTCCCCCCCCCTACTGTAGATAAGGCTGTTCCATGATGTTGCTGTAGATGATCACTGTTTACACCTGGGCCTGTAGCTCTTTTCAAGGCTCTTGGTTGGCAAGGTAACAGGCAATGTGTACTCTACCAGCTTTCAGAAGAGTGAATGGGGAAAAACAAGACAGGAAAGCAAGAGGAGGGAGAGAATGGAGGATAGTCGCTCTGACCTGAGTGATTGGGAAGAATAAGACAGGAAAGCAAGAGAGAATCGCTGACCTCAGTGATCTTTTAAAACCATGACCAGAGACAACATAGCAGCAACACAACATGGTAGCAACACAACATGACAACAACATGGTAGCAACACAACATAACAACAACATGGTAGCACCACAACATGACAACAACATGGTAGCAACACAACATAACAACATGGTAGCAACACAACATGACAACAACATGGTAGCAACACAACATGACAACAACATGGTAGCAATACAAGAGATGGATGCCAATGGTATTGGTTGTAGTGAAAGGCACATTTTTTGTGACAGGCCAGTTTTAGTCACAGGCTTCAGTGGAGACTGTAGGTGATGTTGTGGTCTCTGATCCTACTCCCCACGTGATTTTTAAATTTTAATATCTTTCCTGTTCAAATAAAATAAAATTTTGAGCAATGAGAATATGTCTACTTGTTCATTGTATAAGGTTGTTACAGCTGTTTGTATTTTGATCATGTAATAGTGTAATGTAACTGAACTGAAAACTATCTGGGGTGGATGGGTAAAATGAATGTGAATTTGCATCGTGCCACTTCTGGTGAGATACTGTCAAGACACCGTCAGTGTCTGCTCAGTTATGGCAGAAGAAATCAGCCCGAGTCGATTCTGGACAGTCGTTCAATATTGCGTACGATTGGGCCAAATCCTCATTGCTCGCTGGCATTTGATCTAACCCACATTTAATGCAAATGTCACTTAAACATTAACAAAATAGGAATCAATGTTTTTTCAGGGTTTTTTAATAGGGGAGGATCAGCTTAATATTTCAGAAAGATTGTTGCTTCCATCAATATAATTGTCTGCATCATTTCCAATCCCCCATATCTTTTTTGGTAAATATATATATATATATATATATATATATATATATATATATATATATATATATATACACATACACATACATAAACATTCATACATATACACATATACTGTATACATACACATAGCCATACACATACCCATATACACACATACACATACCCATATACACATATATACATACACATACCCATATACACATATATACAAACACATACCTATAGACACATACCTATATACACATATATACATACACATATATACATACACACCCTAGACCCACTCCAATTTGCTTACCGCCCAAATAGGTCCACAGACGATGCAATCTCAACCACACTGCACACTGCCCTAACCCATCTGGACAAGAGGAATACCTATGTGAGAATGCTGTTCATCGACTACAGCTCGGCATTCAACACCATAGTACCCTCCAAGCTCGTCATCAAGCTCGAGACCCTGGGTCTCGGGCCCGCCCTGTGCAACTGGGTACTGGACTTCCTGACGGGCCGCCCCCAGGTGGTGAGGGTAGGCAACAACATCTCCTCCCCGCTGATCCTCAACACTGGGGCCCCACAAGGGTGCGTTCTGAGCCCTCTCCTGTACTCCCTGTTCACCCACGACTGCGTGGCCACGCACGCCTCCAACTCAATCATCAAGTTTGCGGACGACACAACAGTGGTAGGCTTGATTACCAACAACGACGAGACGGCCTACAGGGAGGAGGTGAGGGCCCTCGGAGTGTGGTGTCAGGAAAATAACCTCACACTCAACGTCAACAAAACTAAGGAGATGATTGTGGACTTCAGGAAACAGCAGAGGGAACATCCCCTATCCACATCGATGGAACAGTAGTGGAGAGGGTAGCAAGTTTTAAGTTCCTCGGCATACACATCACAGACAAACTGAATTGGTCCACTCACACAGACAGCATCGTGAAGAAGGCGCAGCAGCGCCTCTTCAACCTCAGGAGGCTGAAGAAATTCGGCTTGTCACCAAAAGCACTCACAAACTTCTACAGATGCACAATCGAGAGCATCCTGGCGGGCTGTATCACCGCCTGGTACGGCAACTGCTCCGCCCTCAACCGTAAGGCTCTCCAGAGGGTAGTGAGGTCTGCACAACGCATCACCGGGGGCAAACTACCTGCCCTACAGGACACCTACACCACCCGATGTTACAGGAAGGCCATAAAGATCATCAAGGACATCAACCACCCGAGCCACTGCCTGTTCACCCCGCTATCATCCAGAAGGCGAGGTCAGTACAGGTGCATCAAAGCTGGGACCGAGAGACTGAAAAACAGCTTCTATCTCAAGGCCATCAGACTGTTAAACAGCCACCACTAACATTGAGTGGCTGCTGCCAACACACTGACAATGACACTGACTCAACTCCAGCCACTTTAATAATGGGAATTGATGGGAAATGATGTAAATATATCACTAGCCACTTTAAACAATGCTACCTTATATAATGTTACTTACCCTACATTATTAATCTCATATGCATACGTATATACTGTACTCTATATCATCGACTGCATCCTTATGTAATACATGTATCACTAGTCACTTTAACTATGCCAGTTTGTTTACATACTCATCTCATATGTATATACTGTACTCAATATCATCTACTGTATCTTGCCTATGCTGCTCTGTACCATCACTCATTCATATATCCTTATGTACATATTCTTTATCCCCTTACACTGTGTACAAGACAGTAGTTTTGGAATTGTTAGTTAGATTACTTCTTGGTTATTACTGCATTGTCGGAACTAGAAGCACAAGCATTTCGCTACACTCGCATTAACATCTGCTAACCATGTGTATGTGACAAATAAAATTTGATTTGATTTGATATATACATACACATACCTATATATACACATATATACACATATATACATACACATACCTATATACACATATATACATACACATACCTATATACACATACCTATATACACATACCTATATACACATACCTATATACACATACCTATATACACATACCTATATATACACATATATACATACACATACCTATATACACATATATACATACACATACCTATATACATACACATACCTATATACATACACATACCTATATACACATACCTATATACACATATATACATACACATACCTATATACACATATATACATACACATACCTATATACACATACCTATATATACACATATATACATACACATACCTATATACACATATATACATACACATACCTATATACACATATATACATACCTATATATACATACACATACCTATATACACATATATACATACACATACCTATATACACATATATACATACCTATATATACATACACATACCTATATACACATACCTATATACACATATATACATACACATACCTATATACACATATATACATACCTATATATACATACACATACCTATATACACATATATACATACCTATATATACATACACATACCTATATACACATATATACATACACATACCTATATACACATATACACATACCTATATATACATACACATACCTATATACACATATATACATACACATACCCATATACACATATATACATACACATACCTATATATACATACCTATATATACATACACATACCTATATACACATATATACATACACATACCTATATACACATATATACATACACATATATACATACACATACCCATATACACATATATGCAAACACATACCTATATATACATACACATATATACATACACATACCTATATATACACATACCTATATATACATACACATATATACATACCCATATATACATATATACATACACATATATACATACCCATATACACATATATGCATACACATACCTATATATACATACACATATATACATACACATACCTATATATACATACACATACCTATATATACATATACATACCCATATACACATATATACATACACATACCTATATACCCACATATACATACACATACCTTTCTAGAATATACCTTTATTATTCCCTACCACCCTTCCCCCAATTGGAGTAAACTAATACACGATAACACTTAGGCTTCTACCTTCAGTTTATACACATTTTACAGACACAATCTATTTTACAATAGTTCTCTCTTGTTTGTTTTTAGTCCTTCCTCTATTTCTGATGTCCCTCCAGTTTGATTTCTATTTGTAACTGTGCTATTTCACAAAGGTTCTGAACCTTTATACATTTTACAGACCCTGTATGTTTTACATTGCTTATCTTGTTATTAGTCCCACCCTTCATCTCCATTTAACCCCTCCCATCTATCTCTTAACACCATCCAGTCCCATCCTTCAGCTCCATTCAACCCCTCCCATCTATCTCTTAACACCATCCAGCCCCTTCAGCTCCATTCAACCCCTCCCATCTATCTCTCAACACCATCCAGTCCCTTCAGCTCCATTCAACCCCTCCCATCTATCTCTTAACACCATCCAGTCCCTTCAGCTCCATTCAGCCCCTCCCATCTATCTCTTAACACCATCCAGTCCCTTCAGCTCCATTGAACCCCTCCCATCTATCTTTTAACACCATCCAGTCCCTTCAGCTCCATTCAACCCCTCCCATCTATCTCTTAACACCATCCAGTCCCTTCAGCTCCATTCAACCCCTCCCATACATCTCATAACACCATCCATTCCCACCCTTCAGCTCCATTCAACCCCTCCCATCTATCTCTTAACACCATCCAGTCCCTTCAGCTCCATTCAGCCCCTCCCATCTATCTCTTAACACCATCCAGTCCCTTCAGCTCCATTGAACCCCTCCCATCTATCTTTTAACACCATCTAGTCCCTTCAGCTCCATTCAACCCCTCCCATCTATCTCTTAACACCATCCAGTCCCTTCAGCTCCATTCAACCCCTCCCATACATCTCATAACACCATCCATTCCCACCCTTCAGCTCCATTCAACCCCTCCCATCTATCTCTTAACACCATCCAGTCCCTTCAGCTCCATTCAACCCCTCCCATCTATCTCTCAACACCATCCATTTGGGATTTCTATTTGCCATATTTTTTAACTGTGCTGTGATGCTTCACAAATGTTCTGAACCTTTCTATTCTCATAGCTTCTACAGATTGTAATTTAAAGATACAAATGTTTGCTAATATCATAATTATATTATTGATTGATTGACTATGGCTTTTCAAATCACCCAGTATTGCTATCTGTAGTGTTAGTTCTAGGCAAATGTTGCAATTCTTCAGCCATTCCTGGACCTGTGACCAAAAACGAGCTCCATATGGACAATACCTAAATAAATGATCTAACGACTCTGCCTCCTCACAGCAGAATCAGCAGAGCTGGGAAGATTGTATCCCCATATATTTAACATTCTATTGGTTGCAATAATTTTGTATAGTAATATAAATGGAAAAAGTTGAAGTTTTGAATCCGGCGCTGTTTTGCGTATCAATTCATCAACCATGTGCCATGGAACGGGTACATCAAAAATCTCTTCACAACTATTTTGCAATTTATAGGGCACAGCTGTCAGTTTTTGGTCCTTAAATGAAATTGGTAAATGTTTTTATTTATCACACTTTTCTTTAACCATTTATGTTCTTTAATACAGGGCCGACATACAAGTTCCTTACTTGTCCCCCCTTCTAGTTGCCTCTTCCATTTTGTGGTGATGCTGCAATTAGTTGGTTGTAATGTTGGGTAGAGCAGACATTTCCATATGTCTGTGTTAGCTGCATGTGTGACATAACTCCATCAGTCCTGTTTATGATATCATTCACTCAAATTATATATTTTTAAACATTTCTTCAAAAAATAATTCATAAATTCAAATTCATAAAAAATCCGACAATGTGATTTTCTGATTTTTTTCTCATTTTGTCTGTCATAGTTGAAGTGTACCTATGATGGAAATTACAGGCCTCTCTCATCTTTTTAAGTGGGAGAACTTGTACAATTGGTGGCTGACTAAATACTTTTTTGCCCCACTGTATACCACTTGGGTCCTGTTACAGTAATAATGTTATCAGACCTTGTTGCGTGTCTGATAATCTACTGTTTATATAGGAGTGGTCCTCTGAGCATATCAAAAAAAGGTATGCCATCCAGCCCTGGAGTTTTCCCAGACTTAAAATCTTTAATTGCATCAAGAAGTTCCTCCTCTGAAATTTGGCCTTCACATGAGTCTTTCTGTACAGATGTTCATTTTACATTATTATTAGGAAAAATCCATACAATTATCTTTGGTTAGTGGAGATGGAGGAGACTGAAATGAAAACATATTCTTAAAGTACTTTACTTCCTCTTTCAAAATATAATTTGTAACAAGTTTCAATAAAAAAAATGGTAGCATTTCTATATTGAAGATTGAAAAAGAATTTGGTGCATTTTTCCCCATATTCCATCCAGTTCGCTTTATTTTTATAAAATATTACACTGGATCTTTCTTGAATAAGTAACTCCATTTATTTTTGTTTTTCCTGTAACTTTTTCTGTGCCTCTATGGTACAGTTTTTATTGCTGTCTAACTGTACTGTTAGTCCTTCATTTTCCTTTGTCAATATGGACTATTTTGATCTAAATGGCTTTTATTTTATAGATGAGTACTGAATTGCACGTTCTCCAAAGGCACATTTAAAAGTGTCCCATA
Source organism: Oncorhynchus tshawytscha (assembly GCF_018296145.1). Taxonomy (NCBI): domain Eukaryota; kingdom Metazoa; phylum Chordata; class Actinopteri; order Salmoniformes; family Salmonidae; genus Oncorhynchus; species Oncorhynchus tshawytscha. Next base: position 1,104,972 of record NC_056432.1, read on the forward strand.
CAATAACGGAATCTGCTGTACCTATGTTATGTCGGAAAAGTCTGTTATAAATTCTTCTGTCCTAGTTCTAAACAATTTATCATCTAGTAGGCTTTGATTCAATTTCCAATATCCTCGCCCATGTGGAAATTCTGTAAGAGTAATATATATGTAAATTATGTGATGATCCGACCACATTCTGTCCCCTATCAACACTTTTTAAACTTTTGGTGCCAGAGAGAATAGTATAAGAAAGTAGTCAAGATGACTAGCTTGTTTAAGCCTCCGCCGTGTATGTCTCACTAGATCAGGGTATTTAAGTCTCCATATATCCTCTAATTCCAATATATCCATGACATTCATGATTTCCTTAGGTGCCTGAGGGTGATAGTTTGTAGTGTGATTTCCTTTCAGGTCCATAGAGGTATTTAAGACCGTATTAAAATCTCCCACCATAATAATAGAGTCTAGTGTTGCTTGTAGAGTTGATAGATTCTTATATATATTTTAAAAGGAGCTTGGATCATCATTATTTGGACCGTATAGGTTAATAAGCCATATCTGTTGATTGTCCAATAGCATATTCAAAATAATCCGTCTGCCTTAATGATCTGTTTGGACAATTTGCACATTTCGATCAAAATTACTTTAAATTAATACCATCACATCAATGTTAATGCTTATACAATCAATGTCATATATCATCAATAAATACAGACAACACCTTTCTTCTGTTACGTAGAGCACTTTTATTTTGCCGAAATTCCATGACCCGGAAGTAAAAATTTTGTGTTGCTGACGAGACGCTGGTGGAGATGCGGAAGTAGACGGTTGTAACAATTAGCCACCTTGCAAGCTAATTATTTACTTAACTGAAGATTTACTTGATAAAGACAACGATAAATAGGTCCTGAATTGAATGATATATCCTTTGATACGTATTTGTTGGTGAAACCTACATATTTCCTCGCTCAACCAGGAGGGAATTTGAAAACAATCGAACGTAAGTTAGTTTTGCTAAGCTACTAGCTAGTGTTATAACTGCTGGCACATCAATCTTGACCCTGGAATTCATGTTTTTCATTATGGATGATGGTGAAACATGTCCATCTAGCATACATCAAATGTCCGGGTAACTTCACATCGGTCATGGCTAGCTAGCTAGCTAGTTGCCCATACAGGTTAACTTCAAATCGGTCATGGCTAGCTAGCTAGCCTCCCAAACATATTATATTAGAAGTTGGCTAGCTACAGATTCATCATGCTCAGACATTTTCTGTTGGCAAGATAGTCCAACATTCTGGGGAAAAAAACACAAATGTTTATGCACAAAATACTTAATATACATAAGAACTTAATTGTGTAAACTTTATAACAATGTGTGTTATCAGAGAGAGGCTCTATGGCCACGCCTGTTGTCCGTAGGTCGCACAGGTAGAGTTTAGTCTCTACTTTTATCAAATGTAAGAAACAACATTTCGCTGCTTAAGACCGATTTGAGCCGGTCGGTCACATATTTTAATGATTGTCCATATAAGGCTGAAACACATATTTAGATATCTGAAGGGTTTTTTTCTGCATAGAAATGTCTTGGGTGGCCGCCTAAGTGTTTTTTTTTTTGGGCCACCTACGCCCAAACAGAATGTATTTATTTATATATATATATATTATTTTTATGGATGGACCTAAAGTATCTATCTATGTACACTACCGTTCAAAAGTTTGGGGTCACTTAGAAATGTCCTTGTTTAAAATAAATAAATGATGTCCTTTTAAAATAACATCAAATTGATCAGAAATACAGTGTAGACATTGTTTTCAATAAGATCATCTTTGATAACTAACATACACCTACATCAAAGCTAGACAGTCAGGTGAGAATATACAATAAAAGTAATTATACATTCAGGAGTATTTTTGTCATGGCGCGGGGCCCCCATTGATTTTGTTATGATGTTTGAGTCACTTGGATGGTTTTAGCCATGGCAAAATGTGTAGAATTTAAGGGAATTTGCTATAGAACTGCACATTGTTCTCTCAGCCTCATGGCAAAATGTGTAGAATTGTTCTGCAGTGACGGGAGCTGTGGCTGGACTGCTCCCCCTCTGGAGATGTCCCTCAGGGACCCTCTGCACCATGTTCAGTTGTGGCTGCTGCTTTTTGTTTCATCCAACTAACATCACTCCAACGTATTCCAGACCATGCCTGACCAGTGTAGTGTACACTGTGACCAGATCTTCAGGCCATTTCTCAGTGAGGCCACTGCTTCACGTGCATCACCACTGAGGTTAGAGTCTAGATGAACTTGGTCATTGATACCACGGGTACTTCCTGTCCTCCCTGGATGAGTGGTGCAGGTTGTGCAGGGTCTCCTGAAAACATCTGGATTTCCAGACTTTTTTGGGGTGTTTTATTAAATAGATCACAACATTTCCTTTACAACTTTGAAAATATATTGTGCAGTCATCCTCAATTCAAGTCAGTCGTCCATTAAATCAATTGTTTGTTGTTCTCTTAGCAATCTACTGCTTCAACCTGACTCTCCTTGAGTAGTCCAACACGATGCTGCTCTCAGAGGGCAATCCCTATGCAATTCTATTATAAAGACTATTATAAAGACTTTTCCTACAAGCCCAAAACGTTGATGGCAAGCAACTTAAATGTGGTGACAACCTTAAAAAAAAGAAAGAATTGCATACCAGTCTTGTGTTGGTCAATAAAATGATAAGGAATAGTGTGATTTAGTGACCTTTACCATTTCAATCAAACACTACCACTGCAAAACACAATACAGTGTGTGTTTGGGACTTTTACCATTTCAATCAAACACTACCACTGCAAAACACAATACAGTGTGTGTTTGGGACTTTTACCATTGAAACCATTGAAACTGCTGTAAACTATTGGTGTACTTGTTCACCAGGAAAGGTCTAACAGTAATTCGTCCAGACCTTTTTTTAAAGGGAATATACGACACATAAAGGGCCCGTTTCCTGGTCACAGATTAAGCATTAAAGGTTGACCAACGGATTTGCTTTCATGGAGGACAGGCTTGAATTGTGAGGATGACCACACAATTTATTTTCATAATGAGCCAAATCTACTGGTTTTCTGACACAAGTTGATAAACAAAAGTCATCTATTTAATAAACACAAGAGACCAGCAAAATGGATAAGAGTGTAGTAGGAACAGCGGCATCTAGTGGTCAACCTGCTACTGTCGCACTACTGTATGGTAGATAATACAAGCGACTTCAATGGCTAATTTGTCTACACTGGGAAGAACATCACCATTTTCACAGGGAAGCCACAGCTTCATACTACTGGTCAAACATAGAGAACTCCTACTCTATACTGATGGTTGGAGTGGTCCGTGGGTGGCGTTACAAGTTGTTTTTGGTAGGAAGAAGTTTGGTACTATATTTATTGAATATCTGAATCCAATCCATTAAAATGGCCAATTTGAGACAAAATTATATTTAAACAAAATAATGTATCAGGAATGCCAATCTAACTACTGAAACAATTTCAAAACAATCTGACATGAAACAACTCCTGGGCTGCTGTTCTTCTCTAATCAAGTAGGATGGAACAACTCTTAGGCTGCTGTCCTTCTCTAATCAAGTAGAATGGAACTTATGCTGCTATCTTCTCTAATTAGGATGGGCTGCTGCTATCCTACTCTAATCAAGTAGCATGGAACAACTCTTTGGCTGCTGTCCTACTCTAACCAAGTAGAATGGAACAGCTCTTAGGCTGCTGTCCAACTCTTGATATAATCAAGTAGTATGGAACAACTCTTAGGCTGCTTTCCTATTCTAATCAAGTAATATGGAACAACTCTTAGGCTGCTATTCTACTATAAATATAATGAAGTAGGATGGAACAACTCTTAGGCTGCAAGGTTCTACCCCAAATATTATCAAGTAGGATGGAACAACTCTTAGGCTGCTGTTCTACCTAAATATAATCAAGTAGGATGGAACAACTCTCTATAAAAAATCAAATCAAATTGTGTTTGTCACATACACATGGTTAGCAGATGTTAATGCGAGTGTAGTGAAATGCTTGTGCTTCTAGTTCCGACAATGCAGTAATAACCAACGAGTAATCTAACTAACAATTCCAAAACTACTACCTTATACACACAAGTGTAAAGGGATAAAGAATATGTACATAAGGATATATGAATCAGTGATGGTACAGAGCAGCATAGGCAAGATACAGTAGATGGTATCGAGTACAGTATATACATATGAGATGAGTATGTAAACAAAGTGGCATAGTTAAAGTGGCTAGTGATACATGTATTACATAAGGATGCAGTCGATGATATAGAGTACAGTATCTACGTATGCATATGAGATGAATAATGTAGGGTATGTAAACATTATATTAGATAGCATTGTTTAAAGTGGCTAGTGATATATTTTACATCAATTCCCATTATTAAAGTGGCTGGAGTTGAGTGTCAGTGTGTTGGCAGCAGCCACTCAATGTTAGTGGTGGCTGTTTAACAGTCTGATGGCCTTGAGATAGAAGCTGTTTTTCAGTCTCTCGGTCCCAGCTTTGATGCACCTGTACTGACCTCGCCTTCTGGATGATAGCGGGGTGAACAGGCAGTGGCTCGGGTGGTTGATGTCCTTGATGATCTTTATGGCCTTCCTGTAACATCGGGTGGTGTAGGTGTCCTGGAGGGCAGGTAGTTTGCCCCCGGTGATGCGTTGTGCAGACCTCACTACCCTCTGGAGAGCCTTACGGTTGTGGGCGGAGCAGTTGCCGTACCAGGCAGTGATACAGCCCGCCAGGATGCTCTCGATTGTGCATCTGTAGAAGGTTGTGAGTGCTTTTGGTGACAAGCCGAATTTCTTCAGCCTCCTGAGGTTGAAGAGGCGCTGCTGCGCCTTCTTCACGATGCTGTCTGTGTGGGTGGACCAATTCAGTTTGTCTGTGATGTGTACGCTGAGGAACTTAACTTACTACCCTCTCCACTAATGTTCCATCGATGTGGATAGGGGGGTGTTCCCTGTGCTGTTTCCTGAAGTCCACAATCATCTCCTTAGTTTTGTTGGCGTTGAGTGTGAGGTTATTTTCCTGACACCACACTCCGAGGGCCCTCACCTCCTCCCTGTAGGCCGTCTCGTCGTTGTTGGTAATCAAGCCTACCACTGTTGTGTCGTCCGCAAACTTGATGATTGAGTTGGAGGCGTGCGTGGCCACGCAGTCGTAGGTGAACAGGGAGTACAGGAGAGGGCTCAGAACGCACCCTTGTGGGGCCCCAGTGTTGAGGATCAGCGGGGTGGAGATGTTGTTACCTACCCTCACCACCTGGGGGCAGCCCGTCAGGAAGTCCAGTACCCAGTTGCACAGGGCGGGGTCGAGACCCAGGGTCTCGAGCTTGATGACGAGTTTGGAGGGTACTATGGTGTTAAATGCTGAGCTGTAGTCGATGAACAGCATTCTCACATAGGTATTCCTCTTGTCCAGATGGGTTAGGGCAGTGTGCAGTGTGGTTGAGATTGCATCGTCTGTGGACCTATTTGGGCGGTAAGCAAATTGGAGTGGGTCTAGGGTGTCAGGTAGGGTGGAGGTGATATGGTCTTAGGCTGCTGTTCAAATCAAATCAAATCAAATTTATTTATATAGCCCTTCGTACATCAGCTGATATCTCAAAGTGCTGTACAGAAACCCAGCCTAAAACCCCAAACAGCAAGCAATGCAGGTGTAGAAGCACGGTGGCTAGGAAAAACTCCCTAGAAAGGCCAAAACCTAGGAAGAAACCTAGAGAGGAACAGGCTATGTGGGGTGGCCAGTCCTCTTCTGGCTGTGCCGGGTGGAGATTATAACAGAACATGGCCAAGATGTTCAAATGTTCATAAATGACCAGCATGGTCTGTTCTAGCAGCTAAAGGTATAACTCAGCAGCATGGCCAGGTGGACTGGGGACAGCAAGGAGTCATCATGTCAGGTAGTCCTGGGGCATGGTCCTAGGGTCCTGCTGTTCTACTCTAAATATAATCAAGTAGGATGGAACAACTCTTAGGCTGCTGTTCTACTCTAAATATAATCAAGTAGGATGGAACAACTTTTAGGCTGCTGTTCTACTCTAAATATACAGCTGGTGACCTGGACTACAAGTAACTTCTCCCTCGCCCATCAAAATAAACATCACTTTCTTTTCCAAGTTTTAAGTTACACTGTTCTGCTGTTGCTGCCAGCTAGCCAGCATACATTAGCTAGCTTTGAAGGGCTCATCAGGACTGAACTCAATCCATTCGCCTCCACGCGACTCGCAGCTGCACGACATACGTCATCAATTTGGGCACCGGGAGTGTCCGTGTAGCCTCTCCCGTGTAGTCATCATGCCATGTTGTGACCAGGAGAGACTAACTACACTGACTAATGAAAGCTTAAAATGTGTTACTGTAAAATCACATAGGATGTGTTTACACAGGCAGCCTGATTCTGAACTTTTTTCACTTATTTGTCTTTTGACCATTCAGATCAGCACTGAAAAATATCTGATGTGAGTGGATCTGATGTGGGTGGAATGTGGGTGGATCTGATGTGGGTGGATCTGATGTGGGTGGATCTGATGTGGGTGGATCTGATGTGGGTGGATCTGATGTGGGTGGATCTGATGTGGGTGGATCTGATGTGGGTGGATCTGATGTGGGTGGATCTGATGTGGGTGGATCTGATGTGGGTGGATCTGATGTGGGTGGATCTGATGTGGGTGGATCTGATGTGGGTGGATCTGATGTGGGTGGATCTGATGTGGGTGGATCTGATGTGGGTGGATCTGTGATTGATAAAAATACCAATTAGTGGGGAAAAATATCAAAATTTGGCTGCCTGTGTAAACACATCCAAAGTGATTTAACAGCAACACATTTTAAAGTTTCATTAGTCAGTGAAGAACTAAGTCTCTCCTGTGTAAACGCGGCCTTTGGGAGCGTTCATCTGATTAGACGTTGCTGACACCTAGCAGATCTTACAACAACTGGATAGCTATTTTAAGTATCATTTGACCAAATCACATGTTATAGCAATCTGTCAGTCTGACACAGTCAGTGACATGGCACGCAGCCATTGGTTGTTGCCTCGCTCTTAGCTGTGGAACGCGCCCCTCTGAGACAAGTGCTGATGTAAACCAGAGTTTAATCAATACTTTTGATTAAGTCCCTGTCAGGTGTGTAGGAGGAAGGTCTTGATGGCAGACCACACTGATGTCAGCCTGCCCCCTGAGGACCGTGTCCGTGCCCTGACCAAGAAGGGCAGCTCTGTGGACGTGAACGAGGACGTTCCTCCCCGGAGGTACTTCAGGTCAGGCGTGGAGATGATCCGTATGGCCAACACCTACACCGAGGAGGGCAACGCCGAGCACGCCTTCGTACTCTACAACAAGTACATCACGTAAGTTAAGTTGGTGAAACTAGGCTCAATTACATTTCTAGGTTTTAGGGTGACGCCGCTGATGAAGGTGTTGTCAAGAAGACCGAGAACCCAAGATAGATGAAGTGTCAGTGTGTTGCCGGTTACTTAGCCAGGCATCTAACATGTGTTTATGGTAGTAGTGGGGACAATGTACCATATTGTCTGCAACCCAATAAACTATCATGTTGAGATGAGCTGTAGAGCTTAGATCCAGATGCCTGAGTCTCAAATTAATGGGAAGTATGGGCCTCATCTGAAATACACAGCAGGTGTCCTGGGAAGTGTGGGCCTCATCTGAAATACACAGCAGGTGTCCTGGGAAGTGTGGGCCTCATCTCAAATACACAGCAGGTGTCCTGGGAAGTGTGGGCCTCATCTCAAATACACAGCAGGTGTCCTGGGAAGTGTGGGCCTCATCTCAAATACACAGCAGGTGTCCTGGGAAGTATGGGCCTCACCTGAAATACACAGCAGGTGTCCTGGGAAGTATGGGCCTCATCTCAAATACACAGCAGGTGTCCTGGGAAGTGTGGGCCTCATCTCAAATACACAGCAGGTGTCCTGGGAAGTGTGGGCCTCATCTGAAATACACAGCAGGTGTCCTGGGAAGTGTGGGCCTCACCTGAAACACACAGCTCGTGTCCTGGGAAGTATGGGCCTCATCTGAACATAAAGCATCATGCTATCACTGTTATAAGTCAGGAATATGAATCAATCAATCAAATGTTTTTAGAAAGCCCTGTTTACATCAGCTGATATTTTATTTATTTATTTTATTTTACCTTTATTTAACCAGGTAGGCAAGTTGAGAACAAGTTCTCATTTACAATTGCGACCTGGCCAAGATAAAGCAAAGCAGTTCGACAGATACAACGACACAGAGTTACACATGGAGTAAAACAAACATACAGTCAATAATACAGTATAAACAAGTCTATATACAATGTGAGCAAATGAGGTGAGAAGGGAGGTAAAGGCAAAAAAGGCCATGGTGGCAAAGTAAATACAATATAGCAAGTAAAACACTGGAATGGTAGTTTTGCAATGGAAGAATGTGCAAAGTAGAAATAAAAATAATGGGGTGCAAAGGAGCAAAATAAATAAATAAATAAAATTAAATACAGTTGGGAAGAGGTAGTTGTTTGGGCTAAATTATAGGTGGGCTATGTACAGGTGCAGTAATCTGTGAGCTGCTCTGACAGTTGGTGCTTAAAGCTAGTGAGGGAGATAAGTGTTTCCAGTTTCAGAGATTTTTGTAGTTCGTTCCAGTCATTGGCAGCAGAGAACTGGAAGGAGAGGCGGCCAAAGAAAGAATTGGTTTTGGGGGTGACTAGAGAGATATACCTGCTGGAGCGTGTGCTACAGGTGGGAGATGCTATGGTGACCAGTGAGCTGAGATAAGGGGGGACTTTACCTAGCAGGGTCTTGTAGATGACATGGAGCCAGTGGGTTTGGCGACGAGTATGAAGCGAGGGCCAGCCAACGAGAGCGTACAGGTCGCAATGGTGGGTAGTATATGGGGCTTTGGTGATAAAACGGATTGCACTGTGATAGGCTGCATCCAATTTGTTGAGTAGGGTATTGGAGGCTATTTTGTAAATGACATCGCCAAAGTCGAGGACTGGTAGGATGGTCAGTTTTACAAGGGTATGTTTGGCAGCATGAGTGAAGGATGCTTTGTTGCGAAATAGGAAGCCAATTCTAGATTTAACTTTGGATTGGAGATGTTTGATATGGGTCTGGAAGGAGAGTTTACAGTCTAACCAGACACCTAAGTATTTGTAGTTGTCCACGTATTCTAAGTCAGAGCCATCCAGAGTAGTGATGTTGGACAGGCTGGTAGGTGCAGGTAGCGATCGGTTGAAGAGCATGCATTTAGTTTTACTTGTATTTAAGAGCAATTGGAGGCCACGGAAGGAGAGTTGTATGGCATTGAAGCTTGCCTGGAGGGTTGTTAACACAGTGTCCAAAGAAGGGCCGGAAGTATACAGAATGGTGTCGTCTGCGTAGAGGTGGATCAGGGACTCACCAGCAGCAAGAGCTACCTCATTGATGTATACAGAGAAGAGAGTCGGTCCAAGAATTGAACCCTGTGGCACCCCCATAGAGACTGCCAGAGGTCCGGACAGCAGACCCTCCGATTTGACACACTGAACTCTATCAGAGAAGTAGTTGGTGAACCAGGCGAGGCAATCATTTGAGAAACCAAGGCTGTCGAGTCTGCCGATGAGGATGTGGTGATTGACAGAGTCGAAAGCCTTGGCCAGATCAATGAATACGGCTGCACAGTAATGTTTCTTATCGATGGCGGTTAAGATATCGTTTAGGACCTTGAGCGTGGCTGAGGTGCACCCATGACCAGCTCTGAAACCAGATTGCATAGCAGAGAAGGTATGGTGAGATTCGAAATGGTCGGTAATCTGTTTGTTGACTTGGCTTTCGAAGACCTTAGAAAGGCACGGTAGGATAGATATAGGTCTGTAGCAGTTTGGGTCAAGAGTGTCCCCCCTTTGAAGAGGGGGATGACCGCAGCTGCTTTCCAATCTTTGGGAATCTCAGACGACACGAAAGAGAGGTTGAACAGGCTAGTAATAGGGGTGGCAACAATTTCGGCAGATAATTTTAGAAAGAAAGGGTCCAGATTGTCTAGCCCGGCTGATTTGTAGGGGTCCAGATTTTGCAGCTCTTTCAGAACATCAGCTGAATGGATTTGGGAGAAGGAGAAATGGGGAAGGCTTGGGCGAGTTGCTGTTGGGGGTGCAGTGCTGTTGTCCGGGGTAGGAGTAGCCAGGTGGAAAGCATGGCCAGCCGTAGAAAAATGCTTATTGAAATTCTCAATTATGGTGGATTTATCATTGGTGACAGTGTTTCCTATCCTCAGTGCAGTGGGCAGCTGGGAGGAGGTGTTCTTATTCTCCATGGACTTTACAGTGTCCCAGAACTTTTTGAGTTAGTGTTGCAGGAAGCAAATTTCTGCTTGAAAAAGCTAGCCTTGGCTTTTCTAACTGCCTGTGTATAATGGTTTCTAGCTTCCCTGAACAGCTGCATATCACGGGGCTGTTCGATGCTAATGCAGAACGCCATAGGATGCTTTTGTGTTGGTTAAGGGCAGTCAGGTCTGGGGAGAACCAAGGGCTATATCTGTTCCTGGTTCTAAATTTCTTGAATGGGGCATGTTTATTTAAGATGGTTAGGAAGGCATTTTTTAAAAAATATCCAGGCATCCTCTACTGACGGGATGAGATCAATATCCTTCCAGGATACCCCGGCCAGGTCGATTAGAAAGGCCTGCTCGCAGAAGTGTTTCAGGGAGCGTTTTACAGTGATGAGTGGAGGTCGTTTGACCGCTGACCCATTACGGATGCAGGCAATGAGGCAGTGATCGCTGAGATCTTGGTTGAAGACAGCAGAGGTGTATTTAGAGGGGAAGTTGGTTAGGATGATATCTATGAGGGTGCCTGTGTTTAAGGCTTTGGGGAGGTACCTGGTAGGTTCATTGATAATTTGTGTGAGATTGAGGGCATCAAGTTTAGATTGTAGGATGGCTGGGGTGTTAAGCATGTTCCAGTTTAGGTCACCTAGCAGCACGAACTCTGAAGATAGATGGGGGGCAATCAGTTCACATATGGTGTCCAGAGCACAGCTGGGGGCAGAGGGTGGTCTATAGCAGGTGGCAATGGTGAGAGACTTGTTTTTAGAGAGGTGGATTTTTAAAAGTAGAAGTTCAAATTGTTTGGGTACAGACCTGGATAGTAGGACAGAACTCTGCAGGCTATCTTTGCAGTAGATTGCAACACCGCCCCCTTTGGCAGTTCTATCTTGTCTGAAAATGTTGTAGTTTGGAATTAAAATTTCAGAATTTTTGGTGGTCTTCCTAAGCCAGGATTCAGACACAGCTAGAACATCCGGGTTGGCTGAGTATGCTAAAGCAGTGAATAGAACAAACTTAGGGAGGAGGCTTCTAATGTTAACATGCATGAAACCAAGGCTATTACGGTCACAGAAGTCATCAAAAGAGAGCGCCTGGGGAATAGGAGTGGAGCTAGGCACTGCAGGGCCTGGATTCACCTCTACATCGCCAGAGGAACATAGGAGGAGTAGAATAAGGGTACGGCTAAAAGCTATGAGAATTGGTCGTCTAGAACGTCTGGAACATAGAGTAAAAGGAGGTTTCTGGGGGTGATAAAATAGCATCAAGGTATAATGTACAGACAAATGTATGGTAGGATGTGAATACAGTGGAGGTAAACCTAGGTATTGAGTGATGAAGAGAGAGATATTGTCTCTAGAAACATCATTGAAACCAGGAGATGTCATTGCATGTGTGGGTGGTGGAACTAATAGGTTGGATAAGGTATAGTGAGCAGGACTAGAGGCTCTACAGTGAAATAAGACAATAAACACTAACCAGAACAGCAATGGACAAGACATATTGACATTAAGGAGAGGCATGCTTAGTCGAGTGATCAAAAGGGTCCAGTGAGTGGAGAGGTTGGTTGGTGATTTAGACAGCTAGCCAGGCCATCGGTAGCAAGCTAGCATAGGATGGAGGTCTGTTGTTAGCCACCTCTTGCGTTCTGTCAGTAGATTAGTGGGGTTCCGTGTGGTAGAGGGGATTAATCCAAATCACACAACAACAACAAAAATAAAAACAATAGATATAGTTATAGAGGCCCAAGAAGAAAACATAATAATAATAAAAATAAATAAATTGTCCGATTGTCTATTCAGATAGCAGCCGGTAAGACAGCTAACGGTTAGCAGGCCGCAGATGGGCGTTCAGGTAACGTCGCGACGGAGGAGCCAGCCGGATCTCCTTCGGGTAGATAACGTCGGCAGTCCAGTTGTGAAGGCCCGGTGGGGCTCCGCGTAGGCAGCAAAACGGGTCCGGATAGGTGACTGCAGCCCAGGAGTGATTGATGGAACTCAGGAGTGATTGACGGAGCTGGCTAGCTCCGGAATAATTGATGTTTGCTCCGGAATCGACGAAGGCCGATAGTCACACGGATAGCAGCTAGCTAGCTGTGAGATCCGGGTATGAATGTCCAGAGAGCAGTCGAAATCCAGGGACATGGAGAGAAAAATGGGTCCGGTATGTTCCGTTCCGAGCCGCGCTGCGCCGTACAGAACTGCCGATAGATTTTCGAGCTAAAGGATAGCTGATGACCACAAACCGTGGTTAGCTGAATACTAACGATTTGCCAGTAAAGAAGCTAACTAGCTTCTGAACTAGCTTCTGAACCTGCTTCTGATTAGCTTCTGGCTAGTTTCAGGCTAGCTTCTTGGAGTTTCTGGCTAGCTTCTTGGAGGATTACAGATTTGGTAAATAATACTTTTTTATAAATATAAATTGGTGAGGCGGGTTGCAGGAGAGTGTTTTGAAGATGAGTTGATGGAAAATAAAAATAAAATGTATGTGAAAAAAGTTGTAAATATATATATATATATATATACAGGACACGACAAGACGAGGACAAAAGACGTCTGAACTGCTATGCCACCTTGGAGCCAACATATCTCAAAGTGCTGTACAGAAACCCAGCCTAAAACCTGAAACAGCAAGCAATGCAGGTGTAGAAGCACGGTGGCTAGGAAAAACTCCATAAAAAGGCAGGGGAGAGGAGGCTCTGTGGGGTGGCCAGTCCTCTGGCTCTATCTTTGCCGGGTGGAAATTATAAGAATATATAATGGCCATTAAGGCCAGATTGTTCTTCGAGATGTTCAAATGTTCATAGATGACCAGCAGGGTCAAATAAAAATAATCACAGGAGAAATACTCCAGATAGGACAGGACCAATACACCAGATAGGACAGGGCTAATACACCAGATAGGACAGGGCTAATACACCAGATAGGACAGGGCTAATACACCAGATAGGACGGGACTAATACTCCTGATAGGACGGGACTAATACTCCTGATGGGACGGGGCTAATACTCCAGATGGGACGGGGCTAATGCGCCAGATGGGACGGGGCTAATGCGCCAGATGGGACGGGGCTAATGCGCCAGATGGGACGGGGCTAATGCGCCAGATGGGACGGGGCTAATGCGCCAGATAGGACATACTGACCCAAGCCCCCCCACACAGACTATTGCAGCATAGATACTGGAGACTGAGACGGGTGTGGGTCGGGGGACACTGTGGCCTTGTTCGGTGATACCCCCGGACAGGGCCAACCAAGCAGGATATAACCCCACCCACTTTGCCAAAGCACAGCCCCCACACCACTAGAAGGGATATCTTCAACCAACAACTTACCATCCTGAGACGAGGCAGAGTATAGTCCACAAAGATCTCCTCCACACCACTAGAGGGATATCAACAGACCACCATCTTTCTTCCCTGAGACAAGGCTGAGTATAGCCCACAAAGATTTCCTGCAAAACCGGACAGGAAGATCACGTCAGTGACTCAACCCACTCACGTTACACCCCTCCTAGGGACGGCATGGAAGAGCACCAGTAAGCTAGACTACACTCAATCAAATGACGAACTGAAGAGATGAGTCTTCAGTAAAGACTTAAAGGTCTGCGTCTCTCACACGGGTAGGCAGACCATTCCATAAAAATGTAGCTGTATAGGAGAAATCCCTGCCTCCAGCTGTTTGCTTAGACATTCTAGGGACAGTAAGCAGGCCTGCTTCTTGTGACCGTAGTGTACGTGTAGGTATGTACAACAGGACCAAATCGTAAAGATAGGTAGGAGCAAGTCCATGTAATGCTTAGCAGTAAAACCTTGAAATCAGCCCTTGCCTTAACAGGAAGGCAGTGTAGGGAGACTAGCACTGGAGTAATATGATCACATTTTTGGTTCTAGTAGAGATTCTAGCAGCCGTATTTAGCAGTAACTGAAGTTTATTTAGTGCTTTGTCCTTGGTAGCCGGAAAGTAGAGCATTGCAGTAGTCTATCCTAGAAGTAACAAAAGCATGGATTAATTTTTCTGCATAATTTTTAGACAAAAAGTTTCAGATTTTTGCAATGTCATGAAGATGTGTTTCTGTTTATCATCATGCTTCTATTCAGGCTCTTCATTGAGAAGCTTCCTAAACATAGAGATTACAAAACAGCCAACATTCCAGAGAAGAAGGACACCTTGAAGGTACCATTCCAGATTCTAACTGTTTCACGCTCCAGTCCTCCAGTCCCCCAGCAGCCCAACCCTGGTCCTCCAGTCCCCCAGCGGCCCACCCCTGGTCCTCCAGTCCCCCAGCGGCCCACCCCTGGTCCTCCAGTCCCCCAGCGGCCCAACCCTGGTCCTCCAGTCCCCCAGCGGCCCACCCCTGGTCCTCCAGTCCCCCAGCGGCCCACCCCTGGTCCTCCAGTCCCCCAGCGGCCCACCCCTGGTCCTCCAGTCCCCCAGCGGCCCACCCCTGGTCCTCCAGTCCCCCAGCGGCCCACCCCTGGTCCTCCAGTCCCCCTGGCCCACCCCTGGTCCTCCAGTCCCCCAGCGGCCCACCCCTGGTCCTCCAGTCCCCCAGCGGCCCACCCCTGGTCCTCCAGTCCCCCAGCGGCCCACCCCTGGTCCTCCAGTCCCCCAGCGGCCCACCCCTGGTCCTCCAGTCCCCCAGCGGCCCACCCCTGGTCCTCCAGTCCCCCAGCGGCCCACCCCTGGTCCTCCAGTCCCCCAGCGGCCCCCCTGGTCCTCCAGTCCCCCAGCGGCCCACCCCTGGTCCTCCAGTCCCCCAGCGGCCCACCCCTGGTCCTCCAGTCCCCCAGCGGCCCACCCCTGGTCCTCCAGTCCCCCAGCGGCCCACCCCTGGTCCTCCAGTCCCCCAGCGGCCCACCCCTGGTCCTCCAGTCCCCCAGCGGCCCAACCCAGGTCCTCCAGTCCCCCAGCCCACCCCGGTCCCCAGTCCCCCCAGCGGCCCACCCCGGTCCTCCAGTCCCCCCAGTGCCCAACCCCGGTCCTCCAGTCCCCCAGCGGCCCACCCCCGGTCCTCCTCCCCCCAGCGGCCCACCCCCGGTCCTCCAGTCCCCCAGCGGCCCAACCCCGGTCCTCCAGTCCCCCAGCGGCCCAACCCCGGTCCTCCAGTTCCCCCAACCCCGGTCCTCCAAGACCCCCCCCAGACAGCCTGACCCTGACCCGCTGGAGGACCAGGGTTGGTTCTGGAGGACCAGTGTTGGGGGGGGGTACTGGAGGACCAGGGTTGTGAAACAACAGGGTTGTTGGACCTCTACGGTTCTCTTGTGACGTGACATGCTGTCATCTGTCCCAACAGAGGCTGAAGGAGGTGGCCTTCCCTCAAGCAGAGGTGCTGAAGAAGGCTCTTCTCAAGATATATGAGCAGGAGCATGCACAGTATCTCAGCAAAAAGGTAACAAGACTTCTGCCCACCTTTGTAGACCTTCCTGCCCATTTTCCAACTTTATACCCTCAGTAGAGCCCTCTGCCCACCAGGTCTGGTTTATTTGCTAATGTGTGTGTGTATGTCACTACTGTGTTTGTAGAAAGCGGAGGAGGCAACCTTGGCGCAGCAGCAGTCGAAGCAGCAGGCGCTAGAAGCAGAGCGAGAGCGTGTGGTGGAACTGCAGCGACGCCAACGGGAACAAGAGCAGTTCAGCGCCTTCGAGGAGATGATCAGGTACATCACTGCCAACAGAAACGTCATCTGAATTTAATCGCTTTTTCATTTGCATTTAAGAAATGTCATTTGAATTTAAAAAATGTGTAATTTGTATTGGACAAATGAGTGAATCATTGAATTCATAAATTGAACTTATAGACTATTTCATGATTTGAAACTGGATTGAATGAATATAGCATTTTTTTAACCAGTGCAGTCAAAAATGTGATTTTCCTGTTTTATATATACTTACACACTATGATGTTGGAATAGTACTGTGAAGAGCGGTTTGAAAAGGTCAACGGAAATGTCCTCCCGTTTTGGTGGGATGGAGTTTTGGCGTGCCTGGGGACATCACCAGTTCTCCCCTCCCCACTCAGACCACTCACAGACAGACGTAGCTTGAGAAATTGCTCTTTGCTAAGTAGCTATTTTTGTTTGTTTTCAATTGGTCAAAAATCATAGTAAAGTACAGGAACTTACCCAGAAAGGATTTCATATGAAGATCAAAATGGACCTTTTTAATATTGATCAATATTGACACTAAATGTGACTCCATAATCAGACGGCAGGAGCTGGAGAAGGAGAGGCAGCGTATCCTTCAGGAGTTTCATGCTCCTGGGACCCCTCCCCCCGATGCACCCCTACTCCCAGGGATCCAGGGCCCCCCTCTGCCCCTGGCCGTGTCCCCCACCCCCCCTCAGAGCCCGGGGGACAGCGCCGGCCAGGTCAGACCGCTCCCCACCTTCGACCGGACGCTCAAACCTGTGAGCCCTAGTGGGAACAGCAGTGAGTAAACACACACTGTACAGACTGTACAAAACATTAGGAACACCTGCTTTTTCCATGACAGACTGATCTGGTGATTCCAGGTATAAATCTATGATCCCTTATTGAGGAGACAGGTTAAATCCACTTCAATCAGTGTAGATGAAGGGGAGGAGACGGGTTAAAGAAGGATTTTTAAGCCTTGAGACAATTGAGACATGGATTGTGTATGTGTGTCATTCAGAGGGTGAATGGGCAAGACAAAATATTTAAGTGCCTTTGAACAGGGTATGGTAGTAGGTACCAGGTGCACCGGTTTGTGTCAAGAACTGCAAATCTGCTGCGTTTTTCACGCTCAACCGTTTCCCGTGTGTATCAAGAATGATCCACCACCCAAAGGACTTCCAGCCAACTTGACACAACTGTGGGAAGCATTGGAGTCAACATGGGGCCAGCATCCCTGTGGAACGCTTTCAACACCTTGTAGAGTCCCATACCCTGACGAATTGAGGCTGTTCTGAAGGCAAAAGGGGGTGCAACTTAATATTAGGAAGGTGTTTCTGATGTTTTGTACACTCAGTGTTCATGGAACGATTCAAAGGCTTATCAAATTCTTCTACTCTGATCTACTTTTCTCTGGATGTTTCATCTGGCTCCACAACATAGAATAGATGTTTCAACTGGCTCCACCACATAGAATAGAATAGATGTTTCAACTGGCTCCACCACATAGAATAGATGTTTCATCTGGCTCCACCACATAGAATAGAATAGATGTTTCATCTGGCTCCACCACATAGAATAGAATAGATGTTTCATCTGGCTCCACCACATAGAATAGAATAGATGTTTCATCTGGCTCCACCACATAGAATAGAATAGATGTTTCATCTGGCTCCACCACATAGAATAGATGTTTCAACTGGCTCCACCACATAGAATAGATGTTTAATCTGGCTCCACCACATAGAATAGATGTTTCATCTGGCTCCACCACATAGAATAGATGTTTCATCTGGCTCCACCACATAGAATAGATGTTTCATCTGGCTCCACCACATAGAATAGATGTTTCATCTGGCTCCACCACATAGAATAGATGTTTCATGATGGGGTGTTGTCTCTCCTCTGATGGTTCATGGTGGGGTGTTGTCCCTCCTCTGATGGTTCATGATGGGGTGTTGTCCCTCCTCCGATGGTTCATGATGGGGTGTTGTCCCTCCTCTGATGGTTCATGATGGGGTGTTGTCCCTCCTCTGATGGTTCATGATGGGGTGTTGTCCCTCCTCTGATGGTTCATGATGGGGTGTTGTCCCTCCTCTGATGGTTCATGATGGGGTGTTGTCTCTCCTCTGATGGTTCATGATGGGGTGTTGTCCCTCCTCTGATGGTTCATGATGGGGTGTTGTCCCTCCTCTGATGGTTCATGATGGGGTGTTGTCCCTCCTCTGATGGTTCATGATGGGGTGTTGTCCCTCCTCTGATGGTTCATGATGGGGTGTTGTCCCTCCTCTGATGGTTCATGATGGGGTGTTGTCTCTCCTCTGATGGTTCATGATGGGGTGTTGTCCCTCTGATGGTTCATGATGGGGTGTTGTCCCTCCTCCGATGGTTCATGATGGGGTGTTGTCCCTCCTCTGATGGTTCATGATGGGGTGTTGTCCCTCCTCTGATGGTTCATGATGGGGTGTTGTCCCTCCTCTGATGGTTCATGATGGGGTGTTGTCCCTCCTCTGATGGTTCATGATGGGGTGTTGTCCCTCCTCTGATGGTTCATGATGGGGTGTTGTCCCTCCTCTGATGGTTCATGATGGGGTGTTGTCTCTCCTCTGATGGTTCATGATGGGGTGTTGTCTCTCCTCTGATGGTTCATGATGGGGTGTTGTCCCTCCTCTGATGGTTCATGATGGGGTGTTGTCCCTCTGTCCAGACACCATGGATGGGATGGTGGATGGCATCCGGCAGCTGGCAGTGCCCTCAGAGCTCTGCAGCAGCTTCCTCAGGCTAGCTGAGTCCAACACCAGCCGAGCTGTGGAGACCTGTGGCATCCTCTGTGGCAAACTGGTAAGACCTGACTTTTATACAGCAACAGCTGTACTATAATCATAGTTATTCTACAGCAAAACTTATTGATGTGGGTGCATGTAGGGCTGGTACGGTGACCGTATTATGAGTCATGATGGCAGTCCATGTCTGATTCTGTGTCTCTGACTCTCTGTGTCTCTGACTCTCTGTGTCTCTGACTCTGTGTGTCTGATTCTCTGACTCTGTGTGTCTGATTCTCTGACTCTGTGTGTCTGATTCTCTGACTCTGTGTGTCTGATTCTCTGACTCTGTGTGTCTGATTCTCTGACTCTGTGTGTCTGATTCTCTGACTCTGTGTGTCTGATTCTCTGACTCTGTGTGTCTGATTCTCTGACTCTGTGTGTCTGATTCTCTGTGTGTCTCTGATACTCTGTGTGTCTCTGATACTCTGTGTGTCTCTGACTCTCTCTGTGTGTCTCTGACTCTGTGTGTCTCTGACTCTCTCTGTGTGTCTCTGACTCTGTGTGTCTATGTGTCTCTGACTCTCTCTGTGTGTCTGACT
This sequence comes from Oncorhynchus tshawytscha, assembly GCF_018296145.1. NCBI lineage: Eukaryota > Metazoa > Chordata > Actinopteri > Salmoniformes > Salmonidae > Oncorhynchus > Oncorhynchus tshawytscha. Next base: position 1,124,311 of record NC_056432.1, read on the forward strand.
CTGTGTGTCTCTGACTCTCTGTGTGTCTCTGACTCTGTGTGTCTATGTGTCTCTGACTCTCTCTGTGTGTCTGTGTCTCTGACTCTCTGTGTGTCTCTGACTCTGTGTGTCTCTGACTCTGTGTGTCTCTGACTCTGTGTGTCTCTGACTCTGTGTGTCTCTGACTCTGTGTGTCTCTGACTCTGTGTGTCTCTGACTCTCTGTGTGTCTCTGACTCTGTGTGTCTCTGACTCTGTGTGTCTATGTGTCTCTGACTCTGTGTGTCTGTGTCTCTGACTCTCTCTGTGTGTCTATGTGTCTCTGACTCTCTCTGTGTGTCTCTGACTCTGTGTGTCTCTGACTCTGTGTGTCTCTGACTCTCTCTGTGTGTCTCTGACTCTCTCTGTGTGTCTCTGACTCTCTCTGTGTGTCTCTGACTCTCTCTGTGTGTCTCTGACTCTCTCTGTGTGTCTCTGACTCTCTCTGTGTGTCTCTGACTCTCTCTGTGTGTCTCTGACTCTCTCTGTGTGTCTGACTCTCTCTGTGTGTCTCTGACTCTCTCTGTGTCTATGTGTCTCTGACTCTGTGTGTCTATGTGTCTCTGACTCTGTGTGTCTCTGACTCTCTGTGTCTCTGACTCTGTGTGTCTGTGTGTCTCTGACTCTGTGTGTCTGTGTCTCTGACTCTGTGTGTCTATGTGTCTCTGACTCTCTCTGTGTGTCTCTGACTCTCTCTGTGTGTCTATGTGTCTCTGACTCTCTCTGTGTGTCTCTGACTCTGTGTGTCTCTGACTCTCTCTGTGTGTCTCTGACTCTCTCTGTGTGTCTCTGACTCTCTCTGTGTGTCTCTGACTCTGTGTGTCTATGTGTCTCTGACTCTCTCTGTGTGTCTGTGTCTCTGACTCTCTCTGTGTGTCTCTGACTCTGTGTGTCTCTGACTCTGTGTGTCTCTGACTCTGTGTGTGTCTGACTCTGTGTGTCTCTGACTCTGTGTGTCTCTGACTCTGTGTGTCTCTGACTCTCTCTGTGTGTCTCTGACTCTCTCTGTGTGTCTCTGACTCTCTCTGTGTGTCTCTGACTCTCTCTGTGTGTCTCTGACTCTGTGTGTCTCTGACTCTCTGTGTCTCTGACTCTGTGAGTCTGACTCTGTGTTTTCCAGCTGAGGAATGCGTTCACAGTGACCCATGTGATCGTGCCGAAGCAGAACGGAGGGCCAGACTACTGCGACACGGAGAACGAAGAGGAGCTGTTCCTGATCCAGGACCAGTATGACCTCATCACCCTGGGCTGGATACATGTGAGTTACACCAGAGCCCATATTCATACAACCTCTAGGAGAGCTGATCCAGGACCAGTTTATAACATTTTCCTCGGCAAATTAAGTCTGCTTTATTTTTTGTTTGCTTGTCATGATACTTTTTGTGCAGAAGTTTGGACACCCCTCCAAATGAGTGTATTCTGCTAATTCAACCACACCCGTTGCTGACAGATGTATAAAATGGAGCACACAGCCATGCAATCTCCATAGACAAACAGTGTCAGTAGAATGGCCTTACTGAAGAGCTCAGTGAATTTCAACTTGGCACTGTCATAGGATGCCACTTTTCCAACAATTCAGTTGGTTAAATTTCTGCCCTGCTAGAGACGTCCCTGTCAAGTGTACGCTCTGTTTTTGTGAAGTGGTAATGTCTAGGAGCAACAACGGCTCAGCCACGAAGTGGTAGGCCACACCAGCTCACAGAACAGGACCGCCGAGTGCTGAAGAGTGTAAAAATGGTCTGTTCCCGGTTGCAACACTCAATACAGAGTTCCATTCTGCCTCTAGAAGCAACGTCAGCACAAGAACTGTTTGTCGGGAGCTTCATGAAATGGAGCCATGGTTTCCATTTAAAGAGCAGCCGCACACAAGACTAAGATCACCATGCCCAATGCCAAGCGTCAGCTGGAGTGGTGTAAAGCTCGCCGCCATTGGACTCTGGAGCAGTGGATACACGTTCTCTGGAGGGGTGAATCACGCTTCACCATCTGGCAGCCCGACGGACGAATCTGGGTTTGGCAGATGCCAGGAGAACCCTACCTGCCCCAATGCATAGTGCCAACTGTAAAGTTTGGTGGAGGAGGAATAATGGTCTGGGACTGTTTTTCGTGGTTCAGGCCCCTTAGTTCCAGTGAAGGGAAATCTGAACGCTACAGCATACAATGACATTCTAGACGTTTCTGTTCTTCCAACTTTCTAGCAACAGATTGAGGAAGGCCCTTTCCTGTTTCAGCATGACGATGTCCTTGAGCACAAAGCAAGGTCCATACAGAAATGGTTTGTTGAGATGGGTGTGGAAGAACATGACTGGCCTGCAAGTACAGTGGAGGCTGTTATAGCAGCAATGTTCCTACATCTAGTGGAAAGCCTTCCCAGAAGAGTGGAGGCTGTTAGCTTCATTAAATAGTACCAGCAAAGGGGGGGACCAACTCCATATGAATGAATTAGCAGAAGAGTGGAGACTGTTTTAGCAGCAAAGGGGGGACCACTCTGTGATTTTGGAATGAGATGTTGGATGAGCAGATGTTTGGTCATAATAATATTAATATTAGTAATAATGGTAATACATCTACTGAAATACTGGTATTGTGACAACGTAATCAAATCCAATTCCAAATCAAATTGGTTGCAGATGTTATTGTGGGTTTAGCGAAATGCTTGTGTTCCTAGCTCCAACAGTGCAGGAATAACAAGTAGTATCTAACAATGCACACAACTAAAAGTACAAGAGTGGAATTAAGAAATATATAAATATTAGGACGAGCAATACAGTAGTATACAGCATATACATATGAAATGAGTAAAACAGTTTGTAAACATTATTGAAGTGATCAGTGATTTCAGGCAGCAGTCTCTAAGGTGCAGGGTTGAGTAACCGGGTGGTAGCTGCTAGTGATGGCTGTTTAATAGTCTGGTTGCCTTGAGATAGAAGCTGTTTTTCAGTCTCTTGTTCTCAGCTTTGATGCACCTGTACTGACCTCGCCTTCTGGGTGAACAGGCCGTGGCTCGGATGCCTGAACGTACCACCCTCTGGAGAGCCCTGCAGTTGCGGACGGTACAGTTGCCGTACCAGGTGGTGATACAGCCTGACAGGATGCTCTCAATGATGCATCTAAGTTTGTGAGGGTCTTAGGTGCCAAGACGAATTTCTTCAGCCTCCTGATGCGCTGTTGCGACTTCTTCAGCACATTGTCTGTGTCATTTCAGTTTGCCAGTGATGTGTACGCAGAGACACTTGAAGCTTTTCACTTTCTCCACTGCGGTCCCATCAATGTGGATAGGGGGGTGCTCCCTCTGCTGTCTCCTGAAGTCCATGAATAGCTCCTTCGTTTTGTTGTGGGTTATTTTCCTGGCACCACTCATCCTCCCTGTAGGCTGTCTCGTTGTTGTTTGTAATCAGGCCACTTGTGTCATCTGCAAACTTGATGATTGCAGTCATGGTGAACGGAGTACAGGAGGGGGCTGAGCACTCACCCTTGTTGGACCCCTGTGTTGAGGATCAGTGTCGTGGAGGTGTTGTTGCCTACCTTCACCACCTGGGGGGGCTGCTGTCAGGAAGTCCAGCAACCAGTTGCACAGGGAGGGGTTCAGACCCAGGGCCCTGAGCTTAATGATGAGCTTGGAGGGCACGATGGTGTTGAATGCTGCGCTGTAGTCAATAAACAGCATTCTTACATACAGTTGAAGTAGGAAGTTTACATACACCTCAACCAAATACATTTAAACTCAGTTTTTCACAATTCCTGACATTTAATCTTAGTAAAAATCCCCTGTCTTAGGTCAGTTAGGAACATCACTTTATTTTAAGAATGTGAAATGTCAGAATAATAGTGTAGAGTGATTTTATTTCAGCTTTTATTTATTTCATCACATTCCCAGTGGGTCAGAAGTTTACATACACTCAATTAGTATTTTGTAGCGTTGCCTTTTAAATTGTTCAACTTGAGTCAAACGTTTCGGGTAGCCTTCCACAAGCTTCCCACAATAAGTTGGGTGAATTTTGGCCCATTCCTCCTGACAGAGCTGGTGTAACTGAGTCAGGTTTGTAGGCTTCCTTGCTCGCACACACTTTTTCAGTTCTGGCCACACATTTTCTACAGGATTGACGTCAGGGCTTTGTGATGGCCACTCCAATACCTTGACTTTGTTGTCCTTAAGTGATTTTGCCACAACTTTGGGGTCATTGTCCATTTGGAAGACCCATTTGCGACCACGCTATAACTTCTTGATGTCTTGAGATGTTGCTTCAATAGATCCACATCATTTTATTCCCTCATGATGGTATCTATTTTGTGAAGTGCATCAGTCCCTCCTGCAGCAAAGCACCCCCACAACATGATGCTGCCACCCCCTGCTTCATGGTTGGGATGGTGTTCTTCGTCATGCAAGCTTCCCCCTTTTTCCTCCAAACATAACGATGGTCATTAAGGCCAAACAGTTCTATTTTTGTTTCATCAGACCAGAGGATATTTCTCCAAAAAGTACGACCTTTGTCCCCATGTGTAGTTGCAAACCGTAGTCTAGCTTTTTTATGGCGGTTTTGGAGCAGTGGCTTCCTCCTTGCTGAGCGGCCTTTCAGGTTATGTCGACATAGGACTAGTTTTACTGTGGATATAGATACTTTTGTACCTGTTTCCTCCAGCATCTTCACAAGGTCCTTTGCTGTTGTTCTGGGATTGATTTGCACATTTCGAACCAATGTATGTTCATCTCTAGGAGACAAAACGCGTCTCCTTCCAGAGCGGTATGACGGCTGCGTGGTCCCATGGGGTTTATACTTGCGTACTATTGTTTGTACAGATGAGCGTGGAAACTTCAGGCATTTGGAAATTGCTCCCAAGGATGAACCAGACTTGTGGAGGTCTACCATTTTTTTTCTCAGCTCTTGGCTGATTTCTTTTGATTTCCCCATGATGTCAAGCAAAGAGGCACTGAGTTTGAAGGTAGGCCTTGAAATACACCCACTGGTACACCTCCAATTGACTCAAATGACGTCAATTAGCCTATCAGAAGCTTCTAAAGCCATGACATAATTTTCTGTACATTTCCAAGCTGTTTAATTAAAGGCACAGTCAACTTAGTGGATGTAAACTTCTGACCCACTGGAATTGTGATACAGTGAATTCTAAGTGAAATAATCTGTCTGGAAACAATTGTTGGAAAAATTACTTGTGTCATGCACAAGGTAGATGTCGTAACCGACTTGCCAAAACTATAGTTTGTTAACATGACATTTGTGGAGTGGTTGAAAAACAAGTTTTAATGACTCACACCTAATTGTGTGTTAACTTCCGACTTCAACTGTACATTTACTGAGATTCTGGTATTGGGATAACCCTACCAGAGATGATACATTTACTGAGATACTGAACCCGGGCTTCTCCTCAGTGAGAAAATTGTCTTCCTGCCCAGTGTTGATCTCCACACACCTTGTTCCTACTATATAATAATATATAATTATACACTGAACAGAATTATAAATGCAACAATTTCAGATTTGACTGAGTTACAGTTCATATGAGGGGTTTTTGTTGATTTTTACCCCTTTTTCATGGTGTCCAATTGTTGTAGTAGATACTATCTTGTCTCATCGCTACAACTCCCGTACGGGCTCGGGAGAGACGAAGGTTGAAAGTCATGCATCCTCCGATATACAACCCAGCCAGCCGTACTGCTTCTTAACACAGCGCGCATCCAACCCGGAAGCCAGCCGCACCAATGTGTCGTGCACCTGGCAACCTTGGCTAGCGTGCACTGCGCCCGGCCCGCCACAGGAGTCGCTGGTGCGCGATGAGATGAGACAAGGACATCCCTACCCACCAAGCCCTCCCTAACCCGGATGACGCCAGGGCCAATTATGCGTCACCCCACGGACCTCCCGGTCGCGGCCGGTTACGACAGAGCCTGGGCGCGAACCCAGGTACTCTGATGGCACAGCTGGCGCTGCAGTACAGCACCCTTAACCACTGCGCCACCCGGGAGGCCCCCCCCTCAATTTAAAGAAATACATTTAGCCCTAATCTATGGATTTCACATGACTGGGAATACAGATATGCATCTGTTGATCACAGATACGTTAAGGTAGGGGTGTGGATCAAAAAAGTATCTGGTGTGGGAACCAGTGGATCAGAAAACCAGTCTGTATCTGGTGTGGATCAGAACCAGTCAGTATCTGGTGTGACCATCTGCAGTCAGTATCTGGTGTGGATCAGAACCAGTCAGTATCTGGTGTGGATCAGAACATCTCCTTCAGAACCAGTCAGAGTTGATCAGGCTGTTGACTGTGGCCTGTGGAATGTTGTCCAGTCACTATCCTCTTCAATGGCTGCAGTTTCTGGATATTTGTGGGAACTGGAACAGGCTGTCAGAACCAGTCAGTATCTGGTGTGACCATCTGCCGTTGATCTCCTTCCAGAGCTGCGGAAGTTTCCCAACGTTGATCCAGAGCTTCCCAAATATGCTCAATGGGTGACATGTCTGGTGAATGTGCAGGCCATGGAAGAACTGAGCTTCCAGGAATTGTGTACAGATCCTTGCTACATGGGGCCGTGTATTATCATGCTGAAACTTGAGGTGACGGCAGCAGATGAATGGCACAACAATGGGCCTCAGGTTCTCGTCATGGTATCTCTGTGCATTCAAATTGCCATCGATAAATGCAATTGGTGTTCATTGTCCGTAGCTTATGCCTGCCCATACTATAACCCCACCATGGGGCACTCTGTTCACAACGTTGACATCGGCAAACTGCTCTCCCACACGATACCATACACGCCGTCTGCCATCTGCCTGGTACAGTTGAAACCAAGATTCATCCGTAAAGATCACACTTCTCCAGCATGCCAGTGGCCATCGAAGGTGAGTATTTTCCCAATGATTCAGTTATGACGCTTAACTGCAGTCTGGTGAGGACAACGAGCACACAGATTAGCTTCCCTGAGATGGTTTCTGACAGTTTGTGCAGTAATTCTTCGGTTGTGCAAACACAGTTTCATCAGCTGCCCGGGTGGCTGGTCTCAGACGATACCGCAGGTGAAGAAGCCGGATTGTCTAAAACAAATTCTCTAAAATTATGTTGGAGGCAGCTTATGGTAGTGAAATGCATGTTCAATTCTCTGGCAAAAACTCTGGTGGACATTCCTGTAGTCAGTATGCCAATTGTAAGCTGCCTCAACTTGAAACATCTGTGGCATTGTGTTGTGTGACAAAACTGCACATTTTACAGTGGCCTTTTATTGACCCCAAGCACAAGGTGCACCTGTGTAATGTTCATGCTGTTTAATCAGCTTCTTGATATGCCACACCTGTCAGGTGGATGGATTGTCTTGGAGAAATGTTCAGTAACAAGGATGTCAACAAACATTTGTTAGAAATAAGATTTTTGCATGAATGGAACATTTCTGGGATCATTTATTTCAGTTCATGGGACCAACACCTTATATTTTTGTTCAATATATATGTTTGTATTGTTTCAGACCCACCCCACCCAGACAGCCTTCCTGTCCAGTGTCGATCTCCACACACACTGTTCCTACCAGCTCATGATGCCGGAGGCTATCGCTATTGTCTGCTCACCCAGGTTCAACGAGTGAGTATAGACGCACTGCCTTTATCATGTGTTATAACCTTTATCATGTCATGTGTTATAACGAGTGAGTGTAGACACTGCCTATGTCATGTGTTATAACGAGTGAGTGTAGACACTGCCTATGTCATGTGTTATAACGAGTGAGTGTAGACACTGCCTATGTCATGTGTTATAACGAGTGAGTGTAGACACTGCCTATGTCATGTGTTATAACGAGTGAGTGTAGAGCGTTGGACTAGTAACCGGAAGGTTGCAAGTTCAAACCCCCGAGCTGACAAGATACAAATCTGTCGTTCTGCCCCTGAACAGGCAGTTAACCCACTGTTCCTAGGCTGTCATTGAAAATAAGAATTTGTTCTTAACTGATCTTGCCTAGTTAAATAAAGGTAAAATAAAAATAATTAAAAAGTGTAGACACACTGCCTTTCATGTCATGTGTTATAATGAGTGAGTGTAGAGTGATTGTAGAGGGCATTGATGCAGTAACAGCCCCTATTGTAGAGGGCATTGATGCAGTAACAGCCCCTATTGTAGAGGGCATTGATGCAGTAACAGCCCCTATTGTAGGGGGCATTGATGCAGTAACGGCCCCTATTGTAGGGGGCATTGATGCAGTAACGGCCCCTATTGTAGGGGGCATTGATGCAGTAACAGCCCCTATTGTAGAGGGCATTGATGCAGTAACAGCCCCTATTGTAGAGGGCATTGATGCAGTAACAGCCCCTATTGTAGAGGGCATTGATGCAGTAACAGTCCCTATTGTAGAGGGCATTGATGCAGTAACAGCCCCTATTGTAGGGGGCATTGATGCAGTAAGAGGGCATTGATGCAGTAACAGTCCCTATTGTAGAGGGCATTGATGCAGTAACAGTCCCTATTGTAGAGGGCATTGATGCAGTAACAGCCCCTATTGTAGAGGGCATTGATGCAGTAACAGCCCCTATTGTAGGGGCATTGATGCAGTAAGCCCCTATTGTAGAGGGCATTGATGCAGTAACAGCCCCTATTGTAGGGGCATTGATGCAGTAACAGCCCCTATTGTAGAGGGCATTGATGCAGTAACAGCCCCTATTGTAGGGGCATTGATGCAGTAACAGCCCCTATTGTAGAGGGCATTGATGCAGTAACAGCCCCTATTGTAGAGGGCATTGATGCAGTAACGGCCCCTATTGTAGAGGGCATTGATGCAGTAACGGCCCCTATTGTAGGGGCATTGATGCAGTAACGGCCCCTATTGTAGAGGGCATTGATGCAGTAACGCCCCCTATTGTAGAGGGCATTGATGCAGTAACGGCCCCTATTGTAGAGGGCATTGATGCAGTAACGGCCCCTATTGTAGGGGCATTGATGGGCGGCCCCTATTGTAGGGGGCATTGATGCAGTAACGGCCCCTATTGTAGGGGGCATTGATGCAGTAACGGCCCCTATTGTAGGGGGCATTGATGCCCCTATTGTAGGGGGCATTGGGGGCATTGATGCAGTAACGGCCCCTATTGTAGGGGCATTGATGCAGTAACGGCCCCTATTTGCATTGATGGGGGCATTGATGCAGTAACGGCCCCTATTGTAGGGGGCATTGATGCAGTAACGGCCCCTATTGTAGGGGGCATTGATGCAGTAACGGCCCCTATTGTAGGGGGCATTGATGCAGTAACGGCCCCTATTGTAGGGGGGGGCATTGATGCAGTAACGGCCCCTATTGTAGGGGGCATTGTACGGGGGGCATTGATGCAGTAACGGCCCCTATTGTAGGGGGGGCATTGATGCAGTAACGGCCCCTATTGTAGGGGCATTGATGCAGTAACGGCCCCTATTGTAGGGGGCATTGATGCAGTAACGGCCCCTATTGTATGGGGGCATTGAGGGGCATTGTAACGGCCCCTATTGTAGGGGGCATTGATGCTATTGTAGGGGGCATTGATGCAATAACGGCCCTATTGTAGGGGGCATTGATGCAGTAATTGTAGGGGGCATTGATTGTAGCCCCTATTGGGGCATTGATGCAGTAACGGCCCCTATTGTAGGGGGCATTGATGCAGTGCCCCTATTGTAGGGGGCATCTCCCCCTATTGGACACCAGCAGTATGGTCTCAGAACAGCCCCCCTCTCCTCCTAAAGGACACCAGCAGTATGGTCTCAGAACAGCTCCCCTCCTAAAGGACACCAGCAGTATGGTCTCAGAACAGCAGTATGGTCTCCTCCTAAAGGACACCAGCAGTATGGTCTCAGAACAGCTCCCCTCCTCCTAAAGGACACCAGCAGTATGGTCTCAGAACAGCTCCCCTCCTCCTAAAGGACACCAGCAGTATGGTCTCAGAACAGCTCCCCTCCTAAAGGACACCAGCAGTATGGTCTCAGAACAGCTCCCCTCCTCCTAAAGGACACCAGCAGTATGATCTCCATTATTGAATCTGTTGATCCTCTCCCTGAGAATACCTGGTTAGTTACTTTTGATGTTGAGTCGTTATACACTAACATTCCACACGAGGGCGGTATTGAAGCTATGGAACATTTTCTTCTGCAACGTGACCCTAATGAACTACCTTCCAGTGCTGCATTATAACATTGTCTGAAATAGTACTCACACACAACTACTTCATGTTTCTAAATGATTTGTTTATTCAGACGAAGGGTACTACTATGGGATCCCCCATGGCTCCTAACTATGCTAATGTGTATGTGGGTTACATGGAGAAACCGTCTATTTTCAAACCTCTCAAAAATGTTTTCTTGCCTCGCATCATTATTTGGAAACGGTACGTTGATGATATTTGTGTTCTATGGAGGGGTGATGCCAAACCGCTCCAGGCGTTCCATGCTTTTCATAACTCCTGTTCTGATCATCTGACATTTACTATGCAATCTGATACACGTCAAATCAGTTTTCTTGGTTTTGTGTGAAGATAATGTTCTATACACTGATCTTTACAGGAAGCCTACTGATCGTAACAGTGTGTTGAGGGCTGATAGTTGTCACCCACTTCCCTTGAAAAATTGTTTGCCCGACAGCCAATTCTGTCCAATCAAAATAATTTGCAAGAAACATCAGATTTGGACAGAAATATGTCTGAGATGCAAAGAAAGTTCAAGGAGAGGGGCTACAAGAAGGGTCAGATTAATATTGCCATTGAGAAAAAAACGGAAAAAAACGAGACATGACCTTTTTCAAGGTCAGTCTCGCAAAAAGACGCATTCTTGTGTTCTAACTATTCAAAGTGCTCTGAACAGATGAAGAGAATCGTTCACAAACATTGGCACATTCTAAGATCTGATGATAGTCTCTGTAATGTGTTTTCACAGTTAAAACGAGAGGCTGCCTGGATCTTTAATTTAAAGGCCCTTGCACCCTTCGGTCTCAACGTAGACTTTGATCTGAAGACATTCTTGTGATTAGGGACTTTGTCATTGTAATTGTTTGTAAGCTTGTGTAGTCTTAAATGAATCTATGATCGTATGTTATCCATTTGCTGTTTGTATGCTGTTCTTTGTATGCCATTTTAATATTTGATAATTAACCAATGATATTAGGCCACTCTTGGCCATGATTACAGACACCTGTGTCTTTTGACACTATATAAACGAGTCATCCCGCAGTGTTTGTGATTATACCCTGATGAAGACAGCTTGGCTGTCAAAGTTGGTATTACATTTTTGCATCTGAGCTCCTAGAGTGTGCGGTTCTCCTTTATGTTCTAGTTGTCTACTCCGCCATCCAGCACCTCGTCTTAATAGGTGTTCTACTCCGATAGCCAGTACCTCGTCTTAATAGGTGTTCTACTCCGATAGCCAGTACCTCGTCTTAATAGGTGTTCTACTCCGATAGCCAGTACCTCGTCTTAATAGGTGTTCTACTCCGATAGCCAGTACCTCGTCTTAATAGGTGTTCTACTCCGATAGCCAGCACCTCGTCTTAATAGGTGTTCTACTCCGATAGCCAGCACCTCGTCTTAATAGGTGTTCTACTCCGATAGCCAGCACCTCGTCTTAATAGGTGTTCTTAATAGCCAGGTCTTAATAGGTGTTCTACTCCGATAGCCAGCACCTCGTCTTAATAGGTGTTCTACTCCGATAGCCAGCACCTCGTCTTAATAGGTGTTCTACTCCGCCAGCCAGCACCTCGTCTTAATAGGTGTTCTACTCCGATAGCCAGCACCTCGTCTTAATAGGTGTTCTACTCCGATAGCCAGTACCTCGTCTTAATAGGTGTTCTACTCCGATAGCCAGCACCTCGTCTTAATAGGTGTTCTACTCCGCTAGCCAGCACCTCGTCTTAATAGGTGTTCTACTCCGCTAGCCAGCACCTCGTCTTAATAGGTGTTCTACTCCGATAGCCAGCACCTCGTCTTAATAGGTGTTCTACTCCGCCAGCCAGCACCTCGTCTTAATAGGTGTTCTACTCCGCCAGCCAGCACCTCGTCTTAATAGGTGTTCTACTCCGCCAGCCAGCACCTCGTCTTAATAGGTGTTCTACTCCGCCAGCCAGCACCACGTCTTAATAGGTGTTCTACTCCGCCAGCCAGCACCTCGTCTTAATAGGTGTTCTACTCAGCTAGCCAGCACCTCGTCTTAATAGGTGTTCTACTCCGCCAGCCAGCACCTCGTCTTAATAGGTGTTCTACTCCGCCAGCCAGCACCTCGTCTTAATAGGTGTTCTACTCCGCCAGCCAGCACCTCGTCTTAATAGGTGTTCTACTCCGCCAGCCAGCACCTAGTCTTAATAGGTGTTCTACTCCGCCAGCCAGCACCTCGTCTTAATAGGTGTTCTACTCCGCCAGCCAGCACCTCGTCTTAATAGGTGTTTCTTTTTCTTCTCGGATGCTGTTTTAAAGCCACAGTCTGTAATTCACAGTTCAGCCCAATAATGTGTATGTTGTTATTATAGGATGGGCTACTTCTGACTTAACAGACTGTGTGTGTTTATAGGACGGGCTACTTCTGACTTAACAGACTGTATGTGTGTTTATAGGACGGGCTACTTCTGACTAACAGACTGTGTGTGTGTTTATAGGACGGGCTACTTCAGGATAACAGACCGTGGGATGGATGAGATCTCAACGTGTAAACAGAAAGGTTTCCACCCTCACAGCAAAGACCCTCCTCTCTTCACTGTGAGTACACCTCTTTTCCCTATCCCCTTTGTAGTGCACTACCTTTGAAGCTGCCTGAACCCTATATAGGGAGTAGGGTTCTGTTCAGAAACACATCAACACGTCCTCCTCTGTTCACCTCCAGGGAGCAGGACACATCACCGTCACCGAGGACAGAGTCACCATGTTGGACCTGCGGTGATCACCTCTGGACTGGGGATCTACACACCAAACGCTGGCTGGCTGGTTGGCTGGCTGACTGACTGTATTTGTTTATTAGGATCCCCATTTAGCTTTTTAAGAAGCAGCAGCTACTCTTCCTGGGAACCATAAAAATCACAAAACATGACAAGTAACTGATAAAGTTGACTGGCTGACCTGCCTGGCCAGCTGACATCTGGCTGAATTTGGGGTTGCATAATTCTGGTAATTTTCTTTAAATTGTTGTAAAATGACCAGGGTTCCATGAATCTTGGTTGGAGATTTTCCCGGATTTCCAGGAATATTCCAACCAGGATTTCTGGATAATCCAGGAATTTGGAGAAAGACTGTTAAAAGACAGAGACATCTTACTTCTAAACCCATTGTTCTACCCATCAGTACAGACAGTGGGAATGGTTCATTAAGGGACCTCCTGCTCTCACTGTCCTCCGTTGAACTAAAGCAGACCGCTTCTCGTAGGGGGAAGGACAACTCTCCTGGGTCCACTCCCACTTTTCTGTCTTAGTCTTTATTTAAAAAGTGAGTCACCTCTGGAATAAAACTATCACTCCATAAAGCTCTGCTAGGCTTGCTGCCAACAGTCCGTTTATGATTTCATATCCTTTTCGATGGTTTTCTGCTTTTTTTTGCTCAGAGCTTACCTGTCTCACAGGCTGGCTACCTGTCTCACAGGCTGGCTACCTGTCTCACAGGCTGGCTACCTGTCTCACAGGCTGGCTACCTGTCTCACAGGCTGGCTACCTGTCTCACAGGCTGGCTACCTGTCTCACAGGCTGGCTACCTGTCTCACAGGCTCTACCTGTCTCACAGGCTGGCTACCTGTCTCACAGGCTGGCTACCTGTCTCACAGGCTGGCTACCTGTCTCACAGGCTGGCTACCTGTCTCACAGGCTGGCTACCTGTCTCACAGGCTGGCTACCTGTCTCACAGGCTGGCTACCTGTCTCACAGGCTCGCAGGCTGGCTGGCTACCTGTTTCTCAGGCTCGCAGGCTACCTGTCTGGCAGGCTGGCTGGCTGGCTCAGATCAGAGAGGATCTATAGGCAATGTGAGAGGATTTTTCCTACAAAACTGTCTCATGTGTTGCACAGGAGGCTGCTGAGGGGAGGAGCTGAATAAATGGATCAAACACATGGTTTCTGTTTCATTCATTTATTATGAGCTGTCCTCCCCTCACCAGCCTCCGGGGGTGTATATGGTCTGACAGGGCATGCAGACCTAACAGTCTATCCTAAGGAAAATGCCAAGGAGAACTGACTAGAGACGATGACGCCGTACGTCTTGATTTTCTTCCAGTTTGTGATCGTCATAATAAGATGACTAACAGCTGCACTCTCATGGACAACAGATAGAAATACAACGAGAGGCATGCCTTTTCAGTACCATCTATTTTATCTGGATCTTCCACAAGGACGAGGGGGATGTCGCCCCCTAGATGCTGATCTTGGATTTGGCAGTTTCCCCACGAATGGTTAATGTTATGTTTGGGGAGGCCGATTCCAGACCTGTAGCCCGGAGCGTTCCACAACGTTGTGTGTTTGAACGCAGCATCCATCTAGTGCTTATTAAGGGACCTTTGTGTCTGTTTAGACAGCAGTTGAAGAAATGGGTGAAAGGCAGTTTGAATGCGTATAACTGTTGGACTAATGCTGTCCCGTGTGATTAATAACTATTATCTGTATGTTCATGCTTCTCTCTGTCCTATTAATGACTTGTCAGGCTGCTGTAGATGGTTCTCAATGTGTTCAGCTGTAATTAAATGGCTAAGTGAGGCTCTGTTCCAGTATGGCCATGTCACTGGCTTTGGAAGCGCTTTAATAAAGGGGAACTTCCCCATCTGAATATTGCTTCTCTTGCTTTCCCAAATATATCCACTAGGGGGAGACAAATAGTAGAACATGTTTTGAGGTTTGCTCTCTGTCCCCCCCAACCCGTTCTCTATCCACCCCTTCTCATTTCAATTCAAGGGCTTTATTGGCATGGGAAACATATGTTAACATTGCCAAAGCAAGTGAAATAGATTGTAAACAGAAGTGAAATTAACAATCAAAATTAACAGTAACCATTACACTAAAGAGTTCCAAAAGAAGAATGAATTTTCAAATGTCATATTATGTGTGTATATATACAGTGTTGTGGTGATGTGCAAATAGTTATTAAAGTACAAAAGAGAAAATAAACATAAATATAGTTTGTATTTACAATGGTGTTCTTCACTGGTTGACCTTTTCTTGTGGCAACCGGTTACAAATATTGCTGCTGTGATGCACACTGGTATTTCACCCAGTAGATTTATCAAATTTATTTTAACTCTTTGTGGATCTGTGTAATCTGAGGGAAATATGTCTCTCATATGGTCATACATTTGGCAGGAGGTTAGGAAGTGCAGCTCATTTTCCACCTCATTTTGTGGGTAGTGTTGCACATAGCCTGTCTTCTCTTGAGAGACATGTCTGCCTACGGCCATCTTTCTCAATAGCAAGGGTATGCTCACTGAGTCTGTACATAGTCAAAGCTTTCCTTAAGTTTGGGTCAGTCACAGTGGTCAGGTATTCTGCCACTGTGTACTCTCTGTTTAGGGTCAGTCACAGTGGTCAGGTATTCTGCCACTGTGTACTCTCTGTTTAGGGTCAGTCACAGTGGTCAGGTATTCTGCCACTGTGTACTCTCTGTTTAGGGCCAGTCACAGTGGTCAGGTATTCTGCCGCTGTGTACTCTCTGTTAAGGACCAAATAGCATTCTAGTTTACTCAGTTTTTTGGTAATTCTTTCTAATGTGTCAAATCAAAATCAAATCAAATTTATTTATATAGCCCTTCGTACATCAGCTGATATCTCAAAGTGCTGTACAGAAACCCAGCCTAAAACCCCAAACAGCAAGCAATGCAGGTGTAGAAGCACGGTGGCTAGGAAAAACTCCCTAGAAAGGCCAAAACCTAGGAAGAAACCTAGAGAGGAACCAGGCTATGTGGGGTGGCCAGTCCTCTTCTGTCTGTGCCGGGTGGAGATTATAACAGAACATGGCCAAGATGTTCAAATGTTCATAAATGACCAGCATGGTTGAATAATAATAAGGCAGAACAGTTGAAACTGGAGCAGCAGCACAGTCAGGTGGAAGTTGAAACTGGAGCAGCAGCATGGCCAGGTGGACTGGGGACAGCAAGGAGTCATCATGTCAGGTAGTCCTGGGGCATGGTCCTAGGTTTCAGGTCAGTTGAAACTGGAACAGCAGCATGGCCAGGTGGACTGGGGACAGCAAGGAGTCATCATGTCAGGTAGTCCTGGGGCATGGTCCTAGGGCTCAGGTCCTCCGAAAGAGAGGAGAGAATTAGAGAACGCACACTTAGATTCACACAGGACACCGAATAGGACAGGAGAAGTACTCCAGATATAACAAACTGACCCCAGCCCCCCGACACATAAACTACTGCAGCATAAATACTGGAGGCTGAGACAGGAGGGGTCAGGAGACACTGTGGCCCCATCCGAGGACACCCCCGGACAGGGCCAAACAGGAAGGATATAACCCCACCCACTTTGCCAAAGCACAGCCCCCACACCACTAGAGGGATATCTTCAACCACCAACTTACCATCCTGAGACAAGGCTGAGTATAGCCCACAAAGATCTCCGCCACGGCACAACCCAAGGGGGGCGCCAACCCAGACAGGATGACCACAACAGTGAATCAACCCACTCAGGTTACGCACCCCCCCCAGGGACGGCATGAGAGAGCCCCAGTAAGCCAGTGACTCAGCCCCTGTAATAGGGTTAGAGGCAGAGAATCCCAGTGGAAAGAGGGGAACCGGCCAGGCAGAGACAGCAAGGGCGGTTCGTTGCTCCAGAGCCTTTCCGTTCACCTTCCCACTCCTGGGCCAGACTACACTCAATCATAGGACCTACTGAAGAGATGAGTCTTCAGTAAAGACTTAAAGGTTGAGACCGAGTTTGCGTCTCTGACATGGGTAGGCAGACCGTTCCATAAAAATGGAGCTCTATAGGAGAAAGCCCTGCCTCCAGCTGTTTGCTTAGTAATTCTAGGGACAATTAGGAGGCCTGCGTCTTGTGACCGTAGCGTACGTGTAGGTATGTACGGCAGGACCAAATCAGAGAGATAGGTAGGAGCAAGCCCATGTAATGCTTTGTAGGTTAGCAGTAAAACCTTGAAATCAGCCCTTGCTTTGACAGGAAGCCAGTGTAGAGAAGCCAGTGTCAAGTTATTATCTTTTTGTTTTCTCATGATTTGGTTGGGTCTAATTGTGTTGCTGTCCTGGGGCTCTGTGGGGTGTGTTTGTGAACAGAGCCCCAGGACCAGCTTGATTAGGAGTCCTCTTCTCCAGGTTCATCTCTCTGTAGGTGATGGCTTTGTTATTGAAGGTTTGGGAATCGCTCCTTTTAGGTGGTTGTAGAATTTAATGGCTCTTTTCTGGATTTTGATAATTAGCGGGTATCTGCCTAATTCTGCTCTGCATGCATTATTTGGTGTTCTACGTTGTACACAGAGGATATTTTTGCAGAATTCTGCGTGCAGAGTCTCAATTTGGTGTTTGTCCCATTTTGTGAAATCTTGGTTGGTGAGCGGACCCCAGTCCTCACAACCATAAAGGGCAATGGGCTCTATGACTGATTCAAGTATTTTTAGCCAGATCCTAATTGGTATGTTGAATTTTATGTTCCTTTTGATGGCATAGAATGGCCTTCTTGCCTTGTCTCTCAGATCGTTCACAACTCTGTGGCGCTGAGGTTTAGGCCGAGGTATGTATCGTTTTTTGTGCTCAAGGGCAACGGTGTCTAGATGGAATTTGTATTTGTGGTCCTGTCAACTGGACCTTTTTTGGAACACCATTATTTTGGTCTTACTGAGATTTACTGTCAGGGCCCAGGTCTGGCAGAATCTGTGCAGAAGATCTAGGTGCTGATGTAGGCCCTCCTTGGTTGGGGACAGAAGCACCAGATCATCAGCAAACAGTAGATATTTTACTTCAGATTCTAGTAGGGGGGCGGGGTGCTGCAGACTGTTCTAGTGTCCTCACCAATTCGTTGATATATATGTTGGAAGAGGGTGGGGCTTAAGTTGCATCCCTTTCTCACCCCACGGCCCTGTGAGTGTGTTTTTTGCTAATTTTAACCGCACACTTGTTTGTTTTCATGGATTTTATAATGTCGCATGTTTTTCCCCCAACACCGCTTTCCATCAATTTGTATAGCAGACCCTCAAGCCAAAATGAGTCAATCTTTTTTGAATTGAACAAAGCATGAGAAGACTTTGGTTTGTTTGTTTGTCAATTAGGGTGTGCAGGGTGAATACGTGGTCTGCCGTATGGTAATTTGGTAAAAAGCCAATTTGACATTTCTTTCAGTACATTGTTTTAGCTGAGGAAATGTACAAGTTAATGATAATGCAGAGGATTTTCCCAAGATTGCCGTTGGCTCATCCCAATGTAGTTAATGGAGTAAAATTTTTCTCTACTTTTGTGGTTTGGGGTGATAAGTCCTTGGTTCCAAATATTGGGGACGATCCTAGAGCTGAAGATAATGTTAAATAGTTTAAGTATGAATTTGTGGTCTGTATTTTTTAGCATTTCATTAAAGATATCAACTCCACATGCCTTTTCTCTGCGTGGAGGGTTTGTATTTTGTCCTGTAGTTCATCCAATGTAATTGGAGAATCCAGTGGGTTCTGGTCTTTAATAGTTGATTCTAAGATTTGTATTTGATCATGTATATGCTGTTTATAATTTGTTTTAGGGCCCAAAAAATTGGAGAAGTGGTTTATCCATACATCTCTGTTTTTGATAGAGAATTGTTTGTTTAGTGTCCAATTTTCTATGGATTCTTAAATTACATTGAGCTGATTTCTGACGTGCTCTTGCTTCTTTGTGTAGTCTATTTCTGTATTGATTTAGGCTCCGGTTTTCTGGGTCTCGATGTTTTTGGTTGGATAGGTTTCACAATTTCTTTCTTAGGTTTTTGCATTCTTCATCAAACCATTTGTCATTTTTAATTTTCTTAGGTTTTCTGCTTCAAATTTGTTGATTATTTAAGGGGGCTGAGAGATCAAATATACTGTTCAGGTTTTCTACTGCCAAGTTTACACCTTTACTATTAGTCAAACATTTTGTCCAGAAAGGGATTGAATTTGTTGTTGCCTAATAGTTTTTGGTAGGTTTCCACACTACATTCCTTCCATCTATAGCATTTCTTAATATTATTCAGTTCCTTTAGCTTTGATGCCTCATGATTGAGTATTGCTCTGTTCAAGTAGACTGAGTTTTCTGTTGTCTGATAGGGGTGTCAGTGGGCTGACTGTGAACGCTCTGAGAGACTCTGGGTAGAGGTCAGTGATAAAGTAGTCTACAGTACTACTGCCAAGAGATAAGCTATAGGTGTACCTACCATAGGAGTAGCCTATAATTGACTATGCACAGTACCAGTGTGCGACAAAGCTGCAGGAGTGACCCGTTTTTGTTGGTTATGTAGTTGTGTAATGGGGCATATGGGGGTGGGAATGCTGTCACCTGCAGGCAGGTGTTTGTCCCCCTGTGTGCTGAGGGTGTCAGGTTCTTGTCCAGTTCTGGCATTTAGGTCGCCACAGACTAGTACATGTCTCTGGGCCTGGAAATGATTGATCTCTCTCTGATGTAGCGTAGCAGGGAACAATGCTAATGATGGCCTTTTCCTCATTAACCACCCACTTTACAGGGAAGCAGAGAGACACACAGTGAGAGTTTCACACAGGGGAGGGGAGGGAGCAGCACATCATTGCTAATGACTCCCTCGCAGGAGGAGCAGATTTAATAAGCTTTAATTACTCACCAGTGCCTCTAACACGGGGGTCCTGATAGGCTGAGGAGTGTTCACACTTGTAATAAATGTGTCATTTAGTAATGGACAATTTAGAGGACAATCAGCTGTGTTATATTAGCTCTGTCTGAGGAGAGAGGACAATCAGCTGTGTTATATTAGCTCTGTCCTGAGGAGAGAGGACAATCAGCTGTTATATTAGCTCTGAGGAGAGAGGACAATCAGCTGTGTTATATTAGCTCTGAGGAGAGAGGACAATCAGCGGTGTTATATTAGCTCTGAGGAGAGAGGACAATCAGCTGCATTATACTAGCTGATCTGAGGGCAAACCTTGAGTAGAACCGCTGTGCTTCCTGGTAGGAGACAGACCGTTATATGAAGTTAACTCTGTTCTGAGGGCAAACCTAATGCAGTACATTTCTAAATGTGATTATAAAATGTGTCACTTGCTGCTTTGGTTCACATCTTAAGTTCAGGGGTTGTTAGTCAAGTTCTGCCTCCGCCATGCAAGATCAAACAAACTGCAGAAGGACTGTTGCAAAAATTCTGGTATCTTTCCCCAACATCCCCAGTTTTCCAGAAATCCTAGTTGAAGGTTTCCAGTTTTCCTGCTGCCCTCCTGATTCCGGGGAGTCTTTCTGAAAACACCTAATAATGTTGGGAAAGACTGATTGTTTAAAAAGTGGTGAGCAGGGAACAGAACAGCAATGTTATCTGAAATAGATGTAAAGATAGGCAGGTCTTCCCTTAACTACAGAGAGGGAGAAAACAGTGAGTGAAAGATTGAGGGAGGGGAGTGAGT
Organism: Oncorhynchus tshawytscha; assembly: GCF_018296145.1. NCBI lineage: Eukaryota > Metazoa > Chordata > Actinopteri > Salmoniformes > Salmonidae > Oncorhynchus > Oncorhynchus tshawytscha. The sequence goes on from NC_056432.1 coordinate 1,144,827, forward strand.
GATTGAGGGGGGGGAGTGATGGAGAGTGATTGAGGGGGAGTGATGGAGAGTGATTGAGGGTGAGAGTGATTGAGGGTGAGAGTGATTGAGGGTGAGAGTGATTGAGGGTGAGAGTGATTGAGGGTGAGAGTGATTGAGGGTGGGAGTGATTGAGGGTGGGAGTGATTGAGGGTGGGAGTGAGTGAGGGTGGGAGTGAGTGAGGGTGAGAGTGAGTGAGGGTGAGAGTGATTGAGGGTGGGAGTGATTGAGGGTGAGAGTGATTGAGGGTGGGAGTGATTGAGGGTGAGAGTGATTGAGGGTGAGAGTGATTGAGGGTGAGAGTGATTGAGGGTGAGAGTGATTGAGGGTGAGAGTGATTGAGGGTGAGAGTGATTGAGGGTGAGAGTGATTTGAGGGTGAGTGATTGAGGGTGGGAGTGAGTGAGGGTGAGAGTGATTGAGGGTGGGAGTGAGTGAGGGTGGGAGTGAGTGGGAGTGAGTGGGAGTGATTGAGGGTGGGAGTGAGTGAGAGTGATTGAGGGTGGGAGGGAGAGAAAGAAGCGCAGGCAGGATTTGAAACACCAGGACAGGGGTTGTGGGTAGATTGCCCAGTGATCCCTGCTCCACCAAGCGACTAATGTCAGGGTAATACTGGCAGCAGGCCGGTAACACCACTGTAATGAAAAACACCAGGAGAGACCATATCAGAGGGCTCCTCCGCATAGCAGAGTTGAGATTAGCATCAGTGCTAGCAGGGGGCAGTGAATTTTCAGGCAGAGATTAGCCTTTGCGCTAAGGAAGTGAGGACGAGATTAGCCTAGGCGCTAGGGAAGTGAGGTAGAGATTAGATTTTGCGCTACCAGTAGAGACTAGGGTAGATTAGCCTCTGCTAGCAGGGTGGCTGACACTGGGACTGAGGGGGAGGCAAGGCTTTAGTGTAGCTGATTATTAGAAGCCTGGCGCTCTGCTCTGCACGCTCCACACTGATTGAGGCTCTGGTGAAGTGCTTTGTAGCTGTAGTATGGCACAGAGATGTCCTTTAGATGGAGACTGCTTCAGACAGTGGGTGACGGAAGTCATCCACAGGGGAATCTGCAGGGCAATATGTATTTATTGAGATTCTAAATCATTTCTAACTCTGAAATAGGTTTTGTCTCCTGAGTTCATTTTTAAAAAGTAAAAGACTTTTGAAATCTCTGTTGCGTGTTGCATTTCATTAGTTTAATTCTGTTTTGGGGAGGAAAACAGTGACAGCTTTCTACTGACCTCTTACACAATATGACCAAAAGTATGTGGACACCTGCTCGTCCAACATCTCATTCCAAAATCATGGTCATTAATATTGAATTTGTTCCAGACCATTATTCCTCCTCCACCAAAATATACAGTTGGCACTATGCATTCGGGCAGGTAGGGTTCTCCTGGCATCCGCCTAACCCAGCTTCGTTTGTCTGACTGCCAGATGGTGAAGCGTGATTCATCACTCCAGAGAATGCGTTTCCACTTCTCCAGAGTCCAATCGTGGCAAGCTTTACATCTCTCCAGCCGATGCTTGGCATTGCGCATGGTGATCTTAGGCTTGTATGCGGGTGCTCGGCCATGGAAACCTGGCTGTTGACCGGGGCAGCTCTAGCAGGGCAGAAATTTGATGAACTGACTTGGAAAGGTGGCATCCTATGACGGTGCCACGTTGAAAGTCCCTGAGCTCAGTAAGGCTAATATACTGCCACTGTTTGTCTATGGAGAATGCATGGCTGTGTGCTCGCTTTTATACACCTGTCAGTAACGGGTGTGGCTGAAATATATATATAGATATGAAGTATATATAGTGTATATTTACCAGATGGTAATTATGCCCTATGTTACAGAGTTACATAGAGGATACATCAAATCTCAGCAAAATAAGAAATGTCCCTTTTTCATGACCCTGTTTTTAAAAGAATATTTGTAAAAATCCAAATAACTTCACAGATCTTCATTGTAAAGGGTTTAAACACTGTTTCCCATGCTTGTTCAATGAACCATAATCAATTAATGAACATGCACCTGTGGAACAGTCGTTAAGACACTAACAGCTTACAGACGGTAGGCAATTAAGATCACAGTTATGAAAACATAGGACACTAAAGAGGCCTTTATACTGACTCTGAAAAACACAGAAACAAAGATGCCCAGGGTCTCTGCTCATCTGTGTGAACGTGCCTTAGGCATGCTGCAAGGAGGGATGAGGACTGCAGATGTGGCCAGGGCAATAAATTGCAATGTCCGTACTGTGAGACGCCTAAGACAGCGCTACAGGGAAACAGGACAGACAGCATATCCTCCCACCATAGTCCATATCCTCCAACCATAGTCCATATCCTCCAACCATAGTCCATATCCTCCAACCATAGTCCATATCCTCCAACCATAGTCCATATCCTCCAACCATAGTCCATATCCTCCAACCATAGTCCATATCCTCCAACCATAGTCCATATCCTCCAACCATAGTCCATATCCTCCAACTCCCACCATAGTCCATAGTCCAACCATAGTCCATATCCTCCAACCATAGTCCATATCCTCATATCCTCCAACCATAGTCCATATCCTCCAACCATAGTCCATATCCTCCAACCATAGTCCATATCCTCCAACCATAGTCCATATCCTCCAACCATAGTCCATATCCTCCAACCATAGTCCATATCCTCCAACCATAGTCCATATCCTCCAACCATAGTCCATATCCTCCAACCATAGTCCATATCCTCCAACCTCCAACCATAGTCATATCCTCCAACCATAGTCCATATCCTCCAACCATAGTCCATATCCTCCAACCATAGTCCATATCCTCCAACCATAGTCCATATCCTCCAACCATAGTCCATATCCTCCCCACCATAGTCCATACCATAGTCCATATCCTCCAACCATAGTCCATATCCTCCAACCATAGTCCATATCCTCCAACCATAGTCCATATCCTCCAACCATAGTCCATATCCTCCAACCATAGTCCATATCCTCCAACCATAGTCCATATCCTCCAACCATAGTCCATATCCTCCAACCATAGTCCATATCCTCCAACCATAGTCCATATCCTCCAACCATAGTCCATCCTCCCAACCATAGTCCATATCCTCCCACCATACCATATCCTAGTCCATATCCTCCCACCATAGTCCATATCCTCCCACCATAGTCCATATCCTCCCACCATAGTCCATATCCTCCAACCATAGTCCATATCCTCCTCCTATCCTCCCACCATAGTCCATATCCTCCCACCATAGTCCATATCCTCCCACCATAGTCCATATCCTCCAACCATAGTCCATATCCTCCAACCATAGTCCATATCCTCCAACCATAGTCCATATCCTCCCACCATAGTCCATATCCTCCAACCATAGTGTCTATCCTCCAACCATAGTGTCTATCCTCCAACCATAGTGTCTATCCTCCCACCATAGTCCATATCCTCCCACCATAGTCCATATCCTCCACCATAGTCCATATCCTCCCACCATAGTCCATATCCCACCCATATCCTCCCACCATAGTCCATATCCTCCCACCATAGTCCATATCCTCCCACCATAGTCCATATCCTCCCACCATAGTCCATATCCTCCCACCATAGTCCATATCCTCCCACCATAGTCCATATCCTCCCACCATAGTCCATATATCCTCCAACCATAGTCCATATCCTACCATATATCCTCCAACCATAGTCCATATCCTCCAACCATAGTCCATATCCTCCAACCATAGTGTCTCCAACCATATCCTCCCACCATAGTCCATATCCTCCAACCATAGTCCATATCCTCCAACCATAGTCCATATCCTCCAACCCATATCCTCCAACCATAGTCCATATCCTCCCACCATAGTCCATATCCTCCAACCATAGTCCATATCCTCCAACCATAGTGTCTATCCTCCAACCATAGTCCATATCCTCCACCATAGTCCATATCCTCCACCATAGTCCATATCCTCCCACCATAGTCCATATCCTCCCACCATAGTCCATATCCTCATAGTCCATATCCTCCCACCATAGTCCATATCCTCCCACCATAGTGTCCTATCCTCCCACCATAGTATATCCTCCATATAGTCCATATCCTCCACCATAGTCCATATCCTCCAACCATAGTCCATATCCTCCAACCATAGTCCATATCCTCCAACCATAGTCCATATCCTCCAACCATAGTCCTATCCTCCAACCATAGTCCATATCCTCCAACCATAGTCCATATCCTCCCACCATAGTCCATATCCTCCACCATAGTCCATATCCTCCACCATAGTCCATATCCTCCCACCATAGTCCATATCCTCCCACCATAGTCCATATCCTCCCACCAGTCCATAGTCCATAGTCCTCCACCATAGTCCATATCCTCCAACCATAGTCCATATCCTCCAACCATAGTCCAACCATAGTGTCTATCCTCCCACCATAGTCCATATCCTCCAACCATAGTCCATATCCTCCACCATAGTCCATATCCTCCCACCATAGTCCATATCCTCCCACCATAGTCCATATCCTCCCACCATAGTCCATATCCTCCACCATAGTCCATATCCTCCAACCATAGTCCATATCCTCCACCATAGTCCATATCCTCCAACCATAGTCCATATCCTCCACCATAGTCCATATCCTCCAACCATAGTCCATATCCTATCCTCCAACCATAGTGTCTATCCTCCAACCATAGTCCATATCCTCCAACCATAGTCCATATCCTCCCACCATAGTCCATATCCTCCCACCATAGTCCATATCCTCCCACCATAGTCCATATCCTCCCACCATAGTCCATATCCTCCAACCATAGTCCATATCCTCCATACCATAGTCCATATCCTCCCCACCATAGTCCATATCCTCCCACCATAGTCCATATCCTCCCACCATAGTCCATATCCTCCCACCATAGTCCATATCCTCCAACCATAGTCCATATCCTCCAACCATAGTCCATATCCTCCAACCATAGTCCATATCCTCCAACCATAGTGTCATATCCTCCAACCATAGTCCATATCCTCCAACCATAGTCCATATCCTCCAACCATAGTCCATATCCTCCCCAACCATAGTGTCTATCCTCCAACCATAGTCCATATCCTCCAACCATAGTCCATATCCTCCAACCATAGTCCATATCCTCCCACCATAGTCCATATCCTCCCACCCATATCCTCCCACCATAGTCCATATCCTCCCACCATAGTCCATATCCTCCAGCCATAGTCCATATCCTCCAACCATAGTCCATATCCTCCAACCATAGTGTCTATCCTCCAACCATAGTCCCTATCCTCCAACCATAGTCCATATCCTCCCACCATAGTGTCTATCCTCCAACCATAGTCCATATCCTCCCACCATAGTCCATATCCTCCCACCATAGTGTCCATATCCTCCAACCATAGTGTCTATCCTCCAACCATAGTCCATATCCTCCAACCATAGTCCATATCCTCCAACCATAGTCCATATCCTCCAACCATAGTCCATATCCTCCAACCATAGTGTCTATCCTCCAACCATAGTGTCTATCCTCCAACCATAGTCCATATCCTCCCACCATAGTCCATATCCTCCCACCATAGTCCAACCCATATCCCACCATAGTCTCCCACCATAGTCCATATCCTCCCACCATAGTCCATATCCTCCCACCATAGTCCATATCCTCCCACCATAGTCCATATCCTCCCACCATAGTCCATATCCTCCAGCTATAGTCCATATCCTCCAGCTATAGTCCATATCCTCCAACCATAGTCCATATCCTCCAACCATAGTGTCTATCCTCCAACCATAGTGTCTATCCTCCAACCATAGTCCATATCCTCCAACCATAGTCCATATCCTCCAACCATAGTGTCTATCCTCCAACCATAGTGTCTATCCTCCAACCATAGTCCATATCCTCCCACCATAGTCCATATCCTCCCACCATAGTCCATATCCTCCCACCATAGTCCATATCCTCCCACCATAGTCCATATCCTCCCACCATAGTCCATATCCTCCCACCATAGTCCATATCCTCCAGCTATAGTCCATATCCTCCAACCATAGTCCATATCCTCCAACCATAGTGTCTATCCTCCAACCATAGTGTCTATCCTCCAACCATAGTCCATATCCTCCAACCATAGTCCATATCCTCCCACCATAGTGTCTATCCTCCAACTATAGTCCATATCCTCCAACCATAGTCCATATCCTCCCACCATAGTCCATATCCTCCCACCATAGTCCATATCCTCCCACCATAGTCCATATCCTCCAGCTATAGTCCATATCCTCCAACCATAGTCCATATCCTCCAACCATAGTGTCTATCCTCCAACCATAGTGTCTATCCTCCCACCATAGTCCATATCCTCCCACCATAGTCCATATCCTCCCACCATAGTCCATATCCTCCCACCATAGTCCATATCCTCCCACCATAGTCCATATCCTCCCACCATAGTCCATATCCTCCCACCATAGTCCATATCCTCCCACCATAGTGTCTATCCTCCCAACATAGTCCATATCCTCCAACCATAGTCCATATCCTCCAACCAATTCCTTGTCTTTCCCTTTTGGGTTTAGCTGGTTATTCTGTTGTGGGGCTCAGCTATAAGCACAGTGAGCTGTGATCTATATAGACGAGGGCATCTCTGAGCTGTGATCTATATAGACGAGGGCATCCCTGAGCTGTGAGCTATATAGACGAGGGCATCCCTGAGCTGTGATCTATATAGACGAGGGCATCCCTGAGCTGTGATCTATATAGACGAGGGCATCCCTGAGCTGTGATCTATATAGACGAGGGCATCCCTGAGCTGTGATCTATATAGACGAGGGCATCCCTGAGCTGTGATCTATATAGACGAGGGCATCCCTGAGCTGTGATCTATATAGACGAGGGCCTCCCTGAGCTGTGATCTATATAGACGAGGGCCTCCCTGAGCTGTGATCTATATAGACGAGGGCATCCCTGAGCTGTGATCTATATAGACGAGGGCATCCCTGAGCTGTGATCTATATAGACGAGGGCATCCCTGAGCTGTGATCTATATAGACGAGGGCATCTCTGTAAAGTAGAGAATCCTCCTTCAGGGATTATACATACACACACGTTGGTTTTACTATCCAAGTGGAGAGTAAAAAAATATATTCCCATTCAAAATCCTTTTTCTCTAACCTCCAAACCTAACCTTAATCCCAAAAACGAATCCTAACCCTTAACCTAATCCCTAAAGCTAAAATAGCATATAGCACCGGTGAAATGTCCCCAATTTCCCCCCTTTACTATCCTTGTGAGGACTTTTGTAACTCAAAAGGATAGTGACGTTCGACCACACCCAGCCGTTGTATCCATCACTGAGGTTCCAAAACAGGAAGAGAGGGAAAAACCTTTTGACAAAATACGAAGAAAATACTCGTGGGTAAAAAGTATTCTGCGGGGCGCTTGTACAATACCTGCTCCAGCCTATCCCGAGTGTGGAACTTTCTACAAGTAAGGTCCAGGGGGCAATGCCTATGAAGGACTGTGTTGCACGGCAAAATACAGGCAAGCCATAAAACAAACTATAGCTTAGGCTAGTGTCAAATTGTAATGTCGACCAAAGAGTACGCTTGGTGAGAGGGTTCCACGCACTCAGGCCTTCTCTGAGCTGCTTCAGCGGGGAGATGGTGGATTTCTTTTTCACATCACATGTATGGTAATCTCGGAGACAGATCTTTGGCGAGTTTGGCTTGGGAACTCGTTACGTTCGGCACACTGACACAGCATTGGGACAACTTTAATCAAGACTCTGTTATAGATTGTGGCACTGTCGCGGATCACATCAATCACTCGATTCCAACGCAATCCCGTTATGATCTCTTCCATTGTCTACCTCATGACCCCAGCCGGGCCAGAGCTCTGATAGAGATCCCTTTAATATGTCTTCCATCGTCTTCCGCATAACGCCGAGAGAGCGGTGCTAAAGTGTGGGTTCCCCGGTTTGGCTGGTTATGGAGGCGGCTGAGCCCCAGCCCATGGGTGTTGCCTGGGTAAGGAGAGTAGGTGTGGATGCCTGGAGGTCTGTACTTAAGCTGTGGAGATGGACAAAGTGGAGTGGCCCCAGTGAGAAGTCTAATGTGTGTGGAGGTAAGGTCAGTAGTCAGTGGCGGGCCTGGAGGTCAGATAGGAGTGGGGGGCCTGGAGGTCAGCAGTCAGTGGGGGCCTGGAGGTCAGATAGGAGTGGGGGAGAGGTCAGATAGGAGTGGTGGAGATGTCAGCAGTCAGTGGGGGCCTGGAGGTCAGATAGGAGTGGGGGAGAGGTCAGCAGAGGTCAGATAGGAGGGGGGTCAGTAGTCAGTGGGGGGCCTGGAGGTCAGATAAGCCCGTGCTTTCTGGAGCGAAAGCTGGACATAGTCTCTGGAGCGAAAGCTGGACCAAGAGGTATAATATATATTTATATAGTGAAAACAATAGTGAACCTTGAGGAACACCAACATTTTCATTTGATTTTTCAGAGGACAAACCATCCACAGAGACTAACTGATGTCTTTCTGACAGATCTAATCCTGGCCAGAACTTGTCCGTGTAGACCAATTAGAGTTTCTAATCTCGCCAGAAGAATGTGGTGATCGATGGTGTCAAAAGTAGCACTAAGGTCTTGGAGACCAGATCCTTGGTCTGGTCTAGGAGGACAGATGTAGAACCTTGGTCTGGGAGGACAGATGCAGAACCTTGGTCTGGTCTAGCAGGACAGATGTAGAACCTTGGTCTGGTTTAGGAGGACAGATGTAGAACCTTGGTCTGGTCTAGGAGGACAGATGTAGAGCCTTGGTCTGGTCTAGGAGGACAGATGTAGAACCTTGGTCTGGTCTAGGAGGACAGATGTAGAGCCTTGGTCTTGTCTAGGGGGACAGATGCAGAACCTTGGTCTGGGAGGACAGATGGAGAACCTGGGTCTGGGAGGACAGATGCAGAACCTGGGTCTAGGAGGACAGATGTAGAACCTTGGTCTGGTCTGGGAGGACAGATTCAGAACCTGGGTCTTGGAGGACAGATGTAGAACATTGGTCTGGTCTAGGAGGACAGATGCAGAATTTTGGTCTGGTCTAGGAGGACAGATGCAGAATTTTGGTCTGGTCTAGGAGGACAGATGCAGAACCTTGGTCTGGTCTAGGAGGACAGATGTCAAACCTAGGTCTGGTCTGGGAGGACAGATGCAGAACCTTGGTCTGGTCTGGGAGGACAGATGCAGAACCTTGGTCTGGTCTAGGAGGACAGATGTCGAACATTGGTCTGGTCTAGGATGACAGATGTAGAACCTTGGTCTGGTGCCATTTACTTCTGCTCTTTAATCATTTTTAATTACATTTTTTACTTTTCTATTTTTAAAAATAAATAAATAATTTGACCTTTATTTAACTAGGCAAGTCAGTTAAGAACAAATTCTTATTTTCAATGACGGCCTAGGAACAGTGGGTTAATTGTTTTGTTCATGGGCAGAACGACAGATTTTTTTCTTAAAAAAAAAAATGTTCACCTTTATTTAACCAGGTAGGCTAGTTGAGAACAAGTTCTCATTTACAACTGCGACCTGGCCAATATAAAGCATAGCAGTGTCAACAGACAACACAGAGTTACACATGGAGTAAACACCTTGTCAGCTCGGGAATTCAATCTAGCAACCTTTCTGTTACTAGTCCAACACTCTAACCACTAGGCTACCTGCTGGTTACTGACCCAACGCTCTAACCACTAGGCTACCTGCTGGTTACTGGCACAACGCTCTAACCACTAGGCTACCTGCTGGTTACTGGCCCAACGCTCTAACCACTAGGCTACCTGCTGGTTACTGGCTCAACGCTCTAACCACTAGGCTACCTGCTGGTTACTGGCCCAACGCTCTAACCACTAGGCTACCTGCTGGGCTACTGGCCCAACGCTCTAACCACTAGGCTACCTGCTGGGCTACTGGCCCAACGCTCTAACCACTAGGCTACCTGCTGGTTACTGGCCCAACACCCTAACCATTAGGCTACCTGCTGGTTACTGGCCCAACACTCTAACCATTAGGCTACCTGCTGGTTACTGGCCCAACTCTCTAACCACTAGGCTACCTGCTGGTTACTGGCCCAACACTCTAACCACTAGGCTACCTGCTGGTTACTGGCCCAACGCTCTAACCACTAGGCTACCTGCTGGTTACTGACCCAACGCTCTAACCACTAGGCTACCTGCTGGTTACTGGCCCAACACTCTAACCACTAGGCTACCTGCTGGTTACTGGCCCAACACTCTAACCACTAGGCTACCTGCCGCCCCATCACTTATTTTTCTTTAATTTGCATTGTTGTATTTGGGGGATGTGACAAATTTTAAAATTTGATTTCATATGATTAAATGGTAATTTCCCACCTTTACAAGTGCAGTCTCAGTACTATGATGGGGTGTAACACCAGACTGAAGCATTTCATATACATTATTTGTATTCAGGAAGGCAGTGAGTTGACGCGCAACAGCTTTTTTAAATTAATTTTTTATTTTGAGGAATGGGAGATTCGATATAGACCAATAGTTTTTATTTTGAGGAATGGGAGATTCGATATAGACCAATAGTTTTTATTTTGAGGAATGGGAGATTCGATATAGACCAATAGTTTTTATTTATTTTCCGGGTCAAGTTTTGGCCTTTTCAAAGACTTTGGTACACGTCCAAAGGATATGGTTGATTATGTTCAACATGGCCAAGCACAGGAAGTAGCTCTTTCAGTCGTTGGAATAAGTTCCATCAACATGGCCAAGCACAGGAAGTAGCTCTTTCAGTCGTTGGAATAAGTTCCATCAACATGGCCAAGCACAGGAAGTAGCTCTTTCAGTCGTTGGAATAAGTTCCATCAACATGGCCAAGCACAGGAAGTAGCTTTCAGTCATTGGAATGAGTTCCATCAACATGGCCAAGCACAGGAAGTCAAATCAAAATCAAATCAAATCAAATCAAAATCAAATCAAATCAAATTTATTTATATAGCCCTTCGTACATCAGCTGATATCTCAAAGTGCTGTACAGAAACCCAGCCTAAAACCCCAAACAGCAAGCAATGCAGGTGTAGAAGCACGGTGGCTAGGAAAAACTCCCTAGAAAGGCCAAAACCTAGGAAGAAACCTAGAGAGGAACCAGGCTATGTGGGGTGGCCAGTCCTCTTCTGGCTGTGCCGGGTGGAGATTATAACAGAACATGGCCAAGATGTTCAAATGTTCATAAATGACCAGCATGGTCGAATAGTAATAAGGCAGAACAGTTGAACTGGAGCAGCAGCACAGTCAGGTGGAAGTTGAAACTGGAGCAGCAGCATGGCCAGGTGGACTGGGGACAGCAAGGAGTCATCATGTCAGGTAGTCCTGGAGCTCAGGTCCTAGGGCTCAGGTCCTCCGAGAGAGAGAAAGAAAGAGAGAAGGAGAGAATTAGAGAACGCACACCTAGATTCACACAGGACACCGAATAGGACAGGAGAAGTACTCCAGATATAACAAACTGACCCCAGCCCCCGACACATAAACTACTGCAGCATAAATACTGGAGGCTGAGACAGGAGGGGTCAGGAGACACTGTGGCCCCATCCGAGGTCACCCCGGACAGGGCCAAACAGGAAGGATATAACCCCACCCACTTTGCCAAAGCACAGCCCCCACACCACTAGAGGGATATCTTCAACCACCAACTTACCATCCTGAGACAAGGCTGAGTATAGCCCACAAAGATCTCCGCCACGGCACAACCCAAGGGGGGCGCCAACCCAGACAGGATGACCACAACAGTGAATCAACCCACTCAGGTGACGCACCCCCTCCAGGGACGGCATGAGAGAGCCCCAGCAAGCCAGTGACCCAGCCCCTGTAATAGGGTTAGAGGCAGAGAATCCCAGTGGAAAGAGGGGAACCGGCCAGGCAGAGACAGCAAGGGCGGTTCGTTGCTCCAGAGCCTTTCCGTTCACCTTCCCACTCCTGGGCCAGACTACACTCAATCATATGACCCACTGAAGAGATGAGTCTTCAGTAAAGACTTAAAGGTTGAGACCGAGTTTGCGTCTCTGACATGGGTAGGCAGACCGTTCCATAAAAATGGAGCTCTATAGGAGAAAGCCCTGCCTCCAGCTGTTTGCTTAGAAATTCTAGGGACAATTAGGAGGCCTGCGTCTTGTGACCGTAGCGTACGTGTAGGTATGTACGGCAGGACCAAATCAGAGAGATAGGTAGGAGCAAGCCCATGTAATGCTTTGTAGGTTAGCAGTAAAACCTTGAAATCAGCCCTTGCTTTGACAGGAAGCCAGTGTAGAGAGGCTAGCACTGGAGTAATATGATCAAATTTTTTGGTTCTAGTCAGGATTCTAGCAGCCGTATTTAGCACTAACTGAAGTTTATTTAGTGCTTTATCCGGGTAGCCAGAAAATAGAGCATTGCAGTAGTCTAACCTAGAAGTGACAAAAGCATGGATTAATTTTTCTGCATCATTTTTGGACAGAAAGTTTCTGATTTTTGCAATGTTACGTAGATGGAAAAAGATGTCCTTGAAATGGTCTTGATATGTTCTTCAAAAGAGAGATCAGGGTCCAGAGTAACGCCGAGGTCCTTCACAGTTTTATTTGAGACGACTGTACAACCATTAAGATTAATTGTCAGATTCAACAGAATATCTCTTTGTTTCTTGGGACCTAGAACAAGCATCTCTGTTTTGTCCGAGTTTAATAGTAGAAAGTTTGCAGCCATCCACTTCCTTATGTCTGAAACACATGCTTTTAGCGAGGGCAATTTTGGGGCTTCACCATGTTTCATTGAAATGTACAGCTGTGTGTCATCTGCATAGCAGTGAAAGTTTACATTATGTTTTCGAATAACATCCCCAAGAGGTAAAATATATAGTGAGAACAATAGTGGTCCTAAAACGGAACCTTGAGGAACACCGAAATTTACAGTTGATTTGTCAGAGGACAAACCATTCACAGAGACAAACTGATATCTTTCCGACAGATAAGATCTAAACCAGGCCAGAACTTGTCCGTGTAGACCAATTTGGGTTTCCAATCTCTCCAAAAGAATGTGGTGATCGATGGTATCAAAAGCGGCACTAAGGTCTAGGAGCACGAGGACAGATGCAGAGCCTCGGTCCGATGCCATTAAAATGTCATTTACCACCTTCACAAGTGCCGTCTCAGTGCTATGATGGGGTCTAAAACCAGACTGAAGCATTTTGTATACATTGTTTGTCTTCAGGAAGGCAGTGAGTTGCTGAGCAACAGCCTTCTCTAAAATCTTTGAGAGGAATGGAAGATTCGATATAGGCCGATAGTTTTTATATTTTCTGGGTCAAGGTTTGGCTTTTTCAAGAGAGGCTTTATTACTGCCACTTTTAGTGAGTTTGGTACACATCCAGTGGATAGAGAGCCGTTTATTATGTTCAACATAGGAGGGCCAAGCACAGGAAGCAGCTCTTTCAGTAGTTTAGTTGGAATAGGGTCCAGTATGCAGCTTGAAGGTTTAGAGGCCATGATTATTTTCATCATTGTGTCAAGAGATATAGTACTAAAACACTTGAGCGTCTCTCTTGATCCTAGGTCCTGGCAGAGTTGTGCAGACTCAGGACAACTGAGGTTTGGAGGAATACGCAGGTTTAAAGAAGAGTCCGTAATTTGCTTTCTAATAATCATAATCTTTTCCTCAAAGAAGTTCATGAATTTATCACTGCTAAAGTGAAAGTCATCCTCTCTTGGGGAATGCTGCTTTTTAGTTAGCTTTGCGACAGTATCAAAAAGGAATTTCGGATTGTTCTTATTTTCCTCAATTAAGTTAGAAAAATAGGATGATCGAGCAGCAGTAAGGGCTCTTCGGTACTGCACGGTACTGTCTTTCCAAGCTAGTTGGAAGACTTCCAGTTTGGTGTGGCGCCATTTCCGTTCCAATTTTCTGGAAGCTTGCTTCAGAGCTCGGGTATTTTCTGTGTACCAGGGAGCTAGTTTCTTATGAGAATTTTTTTTAGTTTTTAGGGGTGCAACTGCATCTAGGGTATTGCGCAAGGTTAAATTGAGATCCTCAGTTAGGTGGTTAACTGATTTTTGTCCTCTGGCGTCCTTGGGTAGGCAGAGGGAGTCTGGAAGGGCATCAAGGAATCTTTGTGTTGTCTGTGAATTTATAGCACGACTTTTGATGTTCCTTGGTTGGGGTCTGAGCAGATTATTTGTTGCAATTGCAAACGTAATAAATGGTGGTCCGATAGTCCAGGATTATGAGGAAAAACATTAAGATCCACCACATTTATTCCATGGGACAAAACTAGGTCCAGCGTATGACTGTGACAGTGAGTGGGTCCAGAGACATGTTGGACAAAACCCACTGAGTCGATGATGGCTCCGAAAGCCTTTTGGAGTGGGTCTGTGGACTTTTCCATGTGAATATTAAAGTCACCAAAGATTAGAATATTATCTGCTATGACTACAAGGTCCGATAGGAATTCAGGGAACTCAGTGAGAAATGCTGTATATGGCCCAGGAGGCCTGTAAACAGTAGCTATAAAAAGTGATTGAGTAGGCTGCATAGATTTCATGACTAGAAGCTCAAAAGACGAAAACGTCATTTTTTTTTTTTTTGTAAATTGAAATTTGCTATCGTAAATGTTAGCAACCCCTCCGCCTTTGCGGGATGCACGGGGATATGGTCACTAGTGTAGCCAGGAGGTGAGGCCTCATTTAAAACAGTAAATTCATCAGGCTTAAGCCATGTTTCAGTCAGGCCAATCACATCAAGATTATGATCAGTGATTAGTTCATTGACTATAATTGCCTTTGAAGTAAGGGATCTAACATTAAGTAGCCCTATTTTGAGATGTGAGGTATCATGATCTCTTTCAGTAATGACAGGAATGGAGGTGGTCTTTATCCTAGTGAGATTGCTAAGGCGAACACCGCCATGTTTAGTTTTGCCCAACCTAGGTCGAGGCACAGACACGGTCTCAATGGTGATAGCTGAGCTGACTACACTGACTGTGCTAGTGGCAGACTCCACTATGCTGGCAGGCTGGCTAACAGCCTGCTGCCTGGCCTGCACCCTATTTCATTGTGGAGCTAGAGGAGTTAGAGCCCTGTCTATGTTGGTAGATAAGATGAGAGCACCCCTCCAGCTAGGATGGAGTCCGTCACTCCTCAGCAGGTCAGGCTTGGTCCTGTTTGTGGGTGAGTCCCAGAAAGAGGGCCAATTATCTACAAAGTCTAACTTTTGGGAGGGGCAGAAAACAGTTTTCAACCAGCGATTGAGTTGTGAGACTCTGCTGTAGAGCTCATCACTCCCCCTAACTGGGAGGGGGCCAGAGACAATTACTCGATGCCGACACATCTTTCTAGCGGATATGCACGCAGAAGCTATGTTGCGCTTGGTGATCTCTGACTGTTTCATCCTAACATCGTTGGTGCCGACGTGGATAACAATATCTCTATACTCTCTACACTCGCCAGTTTTAGCTTTAGCCAGCACCATCTTCAGATTAGCCTTAACGTCGGTAGCCCTGCCCCCGGGTAAACAGTGTATGATCGCTGGATGATTCGCTTTAAGTCTAATGCTGCGGGTAATGGAGTCGCCAATGACTAGAGTTTTCAATTTGTCAGAGCTAATGGTGGGAATCTTCGGCGTCTCAGACCCCGTAACGGGAGGAGTAGAGACCAGAGAAGAATCGGCCTCTGACTCCGACCCGCTGCTTAATGGGGAAAACCGGTTGAAAGTTTCTGTCGGCTGAATGAGCGACACCGGTTGAGCGTTCCTACAGCATTTCCTTCCAGAAACCGTGAGAAAGTTGTCCGGCTGCGGGGACTGTGTCAGGGGATTTATACTACTATCTGTACTTACTGGTGGCACAGACGCTGTTTCATCCTTTCCTACACTGAAATTACCCTTGCCTAACGATTGCGTCTGAAGCTGGGCTTGCAGCACAGCTATCCTCGCCGTAAGGCGAGTACAGCGGCTGCAATTAGAAGGCATCATGTTAATGTTACTACTTAGCTTCGGCTGTTGGAGGTCCTGACGAATCGTGTCCAGATAAAGCGTCCGGAGTGAAAAAGTTGAAAAAGTTGAGGAAAAAATAAATAAATATATGAACGGTAATTAAAAAGTGAAAACCGTAAAGTTGTCAGGTAGCAAAACAGGTTGGCAACAAAACGCACAGCAAGAAGTAGCTCTTTCAGTCGTTGGAATAAGTTCCATCAACATGGCCAAGCACAGGAAGTAGCTCTTTCAGTCGTTGGAATAACTTCCATCAACATAGCCAAGCACAAGAAGTAGCTCTTTCAGTCGTTGGAATAAGTTCCATCAACATGGCCAAGCACAGGAAGTAGCTCTTTCAGTCGTTGGAATAAGTTCCATCAACATGGCCAAGCACAGGAAGTAGCTTTCAGTCATTGGAATGAGTTCCATCAACATGGCTAAGCACAGGAAGTAGCTCTTTCAGTCGTTGGAATAAGTTCCAGAAGGCAGCTGGAAGGTTTAGAGGCCTTTTTTCGTGAATGTGTTGAGAGATACAGGATTAAAACACTTGAGTGTCTCCATTGATCCTAGCTACCAGCAGTTCTGCACAGACTCAGGACAACTGAGTTTTGGAGAAATGCACATATTCAATTAGAATATTACCTGCCATGACTACAAGGTCCGATAGGAATTCAGGGAATTCAGTGTGGAACGTTGTATACGGCCCAGGAGGCCTGTAAACAGTAGCTATAAAAAGTTATTGAGTAGACTGCATAGATTTCATTACTAGAAGCTCCAAAGATGAAAACACAATCATTTTATACCCCCTCTCTCATCCCTTCATCCTTCCCTCTTCATCTTTCGTCTGTCTTCATCTCTTCCTCCCTTCCCCTCTTCCTCCCCATCCTCTCTCTTCCTCCCTCCCCCTCCTCCCTCTTCCTCCCTCTTCCTCCCTTCCCCTCCTCCCTCTTCCTCCCTTCCCCTCCTCCCTCTTCCTCCCCATCCTCCCTCTCCCTCCCCATCCTCCCCCTCCTCCCTCTTCCTCCCTCCCCCTCCTCTCTCTTCCTCCCCTCCTCCCTCTTCCTCCCCCTCCTCCCTCTTCCTCCCTCCCCCTCCTCTCTCTTCCTCCCCTCCTCCCTCTTCCTCCCCATCCTCCCTCTCCCTCCCCATCCCCCCTCCTCCCTCTTCCTCCCTCCCCCTCCTCTCTCTTCCTCCCCATCCTCCCTCTCCCTCCCCATCCTCCCCCTCCTCCTCTTCCTCCCTTCCCCTCCTCCTCTTCCTCCCTCCCCCTCCTCCCTCTTCCTCCCTCTTCCTCCCTTCCCCTCCTCCCTCTCCCTCCCCCTCCTCCCTCTCCCTCCCCTCCTCCCTCTTCCTCCCTCTTCCTCCCTTCCCCTCCTCCCTCTCCCTTCCCCTCCTCCCTCTTCCTCCCTTCCCCTCCTCCCTCTTCCTCCCCCTCCTCCCTCTCCCTCCCCTCCTCCCTCTTCCTCCCTCTTCCTCCCTTCCCCTCCTCCCTCTCCCTTCCCCTCCTCCCTCTTCCTCCCTTCCCCTCCTCCCTCTTCCTCCCCCTCCTCCCTCTCCCTCCCCTCCTCCCTCTTCCTCCCTCTTCCTCCCTCTTCCCCTCCTCCCTCTTCCCCTCCTCCCTCTCCCTCCCCTCCTCCCTCTTCCTCCCTCTTCCTCCCTTCCCATCCTCCCTCTTCCTCCCCATCCTCTCTCTTCCTCCCTCCCCCTCTCCTCCCTCTTCCTCCCTCCCCCTCCTCCCTCTTCCTCCCTCTTCCTCCCTTCCCCTCCTCCCTCTTCCCATCCTCCCTCTTCCTCCCCATCCTCCCTCTTCCTCCCTCCCCCTCCTCCCTCTTCCTCCCTTCCCCTCCTCCCTCTTCCTCCCTTCCCCTCCTCTCTCTTCCTTCCCATTAAACATTGTATCTCTGTGTAAATGGTAAGAGCGTGGCAGAGCAGCGAAGTGCAGCTGTCTAATTGATGTTGTCTTATTAATGAACAGACAGCGCTGGGACATCACTCCTAATTAGCTTGTCTTATAGCTGGAGCACACAGCACCGCGTCGTGTCACAAACAGAGATAATTAGAGCACTGTGTGTGTGTGTGTTTTTAATTATCCCTGTCACTCATTAAGACTAGAAGATAGTCCACCTGGAGAGTGTCTTCACCACAGGGTTCCGAGAGTGTCTTCACCACAGGGTTCAGAGAGTGTCTTCACCACAGGGTTCAGAGAGTGTCTCCACCACAGGGTTCAGAGAGTGTCTTCACCACAGGGTTCAGAGAGTCCACCTGGAGAGTGTCTTCACCACAGGGTTCAGAGAGTGTCTTCACCACAGGGTCCAGATAGTGTCTTCACCACAGGGTCTAGAGAGTGTCTTCACCACAGGGTCTAGAGAGTGTCTTCACCACAGGGTCTAGATAGTGTCTTCACCACAGGGTTCAGATAGTGTCTTCACCACAGGGTCCAGATAGTGTCTCCGCCACAGGGTCCAGAGAGTGTCTCCGCCACAGGGTCCAGAGAGTGTCTCCGCCACAGGGTCCAGAGAGTGTCTCCGCCACAGGGTCCAGAGAGTGTCTCCGCCACAGGGTCCAGAGAGTGTCTCCGCCACAGGGTCCAGAGAGTGTCTCCGCCACAGGGTCCAGAGAGTGTCTCCGCCACAGGGTCCAGAGAGTGTCTCCGCCACAGGGTCCAGAGAGTGTCTCCGCCACAGGGTCCAGAGAGTGTCTCCGCCACAGGGTCCAGAGAGTGTCTCCGCCACAGGGTCCAGAGAGTGTCTCCGCCACAGGGTCCAGAGAGTGTCTCCGCCACAGGGTCCAGAGAGTGTCTCCGCCACAGGGTCCAGAGAGTGTCTCCGCCACAGGGTCCAGAGAGTGTCTCCGCCACAGGGTCCAGAGAGTGTCTCCGCCACAGGGTCCAGAGAGTGTCTCCGCCACAGGGTCCAGAGAGTGTCTCCGCCACAGGGTCCAGAGAGTGTCTCCGCCACAGGGTCCAGAGAGTGTCTCCGCCACAGGGTCCAGAGAGTGTCTCCGCCACAGGGTCCAGAGAGTGTCTCCGCCACAGGGTCCAGAGAGTGTCTCCGCCACAGGGTCCAGAGAGTGTCTTCACCACAGGGTCCAGATAGTGTCTTCACCACAGGGTTCAGATAGTGTCCTCACCACAGGGTTCAGATAGTGTCCTCACCACAGGGTTCAGATAGTGTCCTCACCACAGGGTTCAGATAGTGTCCTCACCACAGGGTTCAGATAGTGTCCTCACCACAGGGTTCAGATAGTGTCCTCACCACAGGGTTCAGATAGTGTCCTCACCACAGGGTTCAGATCGTGTCCTCACCACATGGTCTAGATAGTCCACCTGGAGAGTGTCTTCACCACAGGGTCTAGATAGTGTCTTCGCCACAGGGTCCAGAGAGTGTCTCCGCCACAGGGTCCAGAGAGTGTCTCCGCCACAGGGTCCAGAGAGTGTCTCCGCCACAGGGTCCAGAGAGTGTCTCCGCCACAGGGTCCAGAGAGTGTCTCCGCCACAGGGTCCAGAGAGTGTCTCCGCCACAGGGTCCAGAGAGTGTCTCCGCCACAGGGTCCAGAGGGTTCTGGGTTCTTTAGTGACCACAGAGACTCAGGACACCTGTTTAACGTCACCCTCCAGAGGGTCCCCGGGGAATGAGGATGTTTTTTGAGTACCTCTTCAACACTACTTCCAGCAGCATCTGGTCTCCCATCCAGGGACTGACCAGGACCAGCCCTGTTTAACGTCACCCTCCAGAGGGTCCCCGGGGAATGAGGATGTTTTTTGAGTACCTCTTCAACACTAGCTCTTACTCCTTCTCTCCACATCAGTTGCTTATCTACTACTCTGTCTCTCCCCATCAGTTGCCCAGAAAGACTCACAGCTGTAATCACTCTTAGAGAATTACCCAGAAAGACTCACAGCTGTAATCACTCTTAGAGAATTACCCAGAAAGACTCACAGCTGTAATCACTCTTAGAGAATTGCCCAGAAAGACTCACAGCTGTAATCACTCTTAGAGAATTACCCAGGAAGACTCACAGCTGTAATCGCTGGCAAAGGTGATTCTAACATGTACTCAGCGGTGTGAAATACTATATTTCTCAATTTAATTTGTAATAAATTTGCAAATATTTTGGGGTATTGTGTGTAGATGGATGAGAAAAAAACATTTAATCCATTTTGAATTCAGAGTAACACAACAAAATGTGGAATAAGTCAAGGGGTACGACGACTTTCTGAAAGCAGTGTATCTGATTCTAGTCTGCAGGTTCTCTATTGTGACAGCCTGTCTCTCTCTGTCTCTCTTTCTCAGCCTGTCTCTCTCTGTCTCTCTTTCTCTGCCTGTCTCTCTGTCTCTCTTTCTCTGCCTGTCTCTCTCTGTCTCTCTTTCTCTGCCTGTCTCTCTCTGTCTCTCCTTCTCTGCCTGTCTCTCTCTGTCTCTCTTTCTCTGCCTGTCTCTCTCTGTCTCTCTTTCTCTGCCTGTCTCTCTCTGTCTCTCTTTCTCTGCCTGTCTCTCTCTGTCTCTCCTTCTCTGCCTGTCTCTCTCTGTCTCTCTTTCTCAGCCTGTCTCTGTCTCTCTTTCTCTGCCTGTCTCTCTCTGTCTCTCTTTCTCTGCCTGTCTCTCTCTCTCTGTCTCTCTTTCTCTGCCTGTCTCTCTCTGTCTCTCTTTCTCTGCCTGTCTCTCTCTCTCTGTCTCTCTTTCTCTGCCTGTCTCTCTCTGTCTCTCTTTCTCAGCCTGTCTCTGTCTCTTTCTCTGCCTGTCTCTCTCTGTCTCTCCTTCTCTGCCTGTCTCTCTCTGTCTCTCTTTCTCAGCCTGTCTCTGTCTCTCTTTCTCTGCCTGTCTCTCTCTGTCTCTCTTTCTCTGCCTGTCTCTCTCTGTCTCTCTTTCTCTGCCTGACTCTCTCTGTCTCTCTTTCTCTGCCTGTCTCTCTCTGTCTCTCCCCATCAGTTGCTTATCCACTACTCCTTCTCTCCACATCAGTTGCTTATCCACTACTCCTTCTCTCCACATCAGTTACTTATCCACTACTCTGTCTCTCCACATCAGTTGCTTATCCGTTACTCTGTCTCTCCACATCAGTTGCTTATCCACTACTCCTTCTCTCCACATCAGTTGCTTATCCACTACTCCTTCTCTCCACATCAGTTGCTTATCCACTACTCCTTCTCTCCCCATCAGTTGCTTATCCACTACTCCGTCTCTCCCCATCAGTTGCTTATCCACTACTCTGTCTTTCCCCATCAGTTGCTTATCCACTACTCTGTCTGTCCCCATCAGTTGCTTATCCACTACTCCGTCTCTCCCCATCAGCTGCTTATCCACTACTCCGTCTCTCCCCATCAGTTGCTTATCCACTACTCTGTCTCTCCCCATCAGTTGTTTATCCACTACTCTGTCTGTCCCCATCAGTTGCTTATCCACTACTCCGTCTCTCCCCATCAGCTGCTTATCCACTACTCCGTCTCTCCCCATCAGTTGCTTATCCACTACTCTGTCTCTCCACATCAGTTGCTTATCCACTACTCTGTCTCTCCCCATCAGTTGCTTATCCACTACTCTGTCTCTCCCCATCAGTTGCTTATCCACTACTCCTTCTCTCCCCATCAGTTGCTTATCCACTACTCTGTCTCTCCCCATCAGTTGCTTATCCACTACTCCTTCTCTCCCCATCAGTTGCTTATCCACTACTCTGTCTCTCCCCATCAGTTGCTTATACACTACTCTTTCTCTCCCCATCAGTTGCTTATCCACTACTCCTTCTCTCCCCATCAGTTGCTTATCCACTACTGTCTCTCCCCATCAGTTGCTTATACACTACTCCGTCTCTCCCCATCAGTTGCTTATCCACTACTCCGTCTCTCCCCATCACTTGCTTATCCACTACTCCTTCTCTCCCCATCAGTTGCTTATCCACTACTCTGTCTCTCCCCATCAGTTGCTTATCCACTACTCCTTCTCTCCCCATCAGTTGCTTATCCACTACTCCGTCTCTCCCCATCAGTTGCTTATCCACTACTCCTTCTCTCCCCATCAGTTGTTTATCCACTACTCCTTCTCTCCCCATTAGTTGCTTATCCACTACTCCTTCTCTCCCCATCAGTTGCTTATCCACTACTCTGTCTTTCCCCATCAGTTGCTTATCCACTACTCTGTCTGTCCCCATCAGTTGCTTATCCACTACTCCGTCTCTCCCCATCAGTTGCTTATCCACTACTCCTTCTCTCCCCATCAGTTGCTTATCCACTACTCTGTCTCTCCACATCAGTTGCTTATCCACTACTCCTTCTCTCCCCATCAGTTGCTTATCCACTACTCTGTCTTTCCCCATCAGTTGCTTATCCACTACTCAGTTTCTCCCCATCAGCTGCTTATCCACTACTCCATCTCTCCCCATCAGTTGCTTATCCACCACTACTCTGTCTTTCCCCATCAGTTGCTTATCCACTACTCTGTCTCTCCCCATCAGTTGCTTATCCACTACTCCTTCTCTCCCCATCAGTTGCTTATCCACTACTCCTTCTCTCCCCATCAGTTGCTTATCCACTACTCTGTCTCTCCCCATCAGTTGCTTATCCACTACTCCTTCTCTCCCCATCAGTTGCTTATCCACTACTCCTTCTCTCCCCATCAGTTGCTTATCCACTACTCCTTCTCTCCCCATCAGTTGCTTATCCACTACTCCTTCTCTCCCCATCAGTTGCTTATCCACTACTCCTTCTCTCCCCATTAGTTGCTTATCCACTACTCCTTCTCTCCCCATCAGTTGCTTATCCACTACTCTGTCTCTCCCCATCAGTTGCTTATCCACTACTCTGTCTCTCCCCATCAGTTGCTTATCCACTACTCCTTCTCTCCCCATCAGTTGCTTATCCACTACTCTGTCTCTCCCCATCAGTTGCTTATCCACTACTCCGTCTCTCCCCATCAGTTGCTTATCCACTACTCCGTCTCTCCCCATCAGTTGCTTATCCACTACTCTGTCTCTCCCCATCAGTTGTTTATCCACTACTCCGTCTCTCCCCATCAGTTGTTTATCCACTACTCCGTCTCTCCCCATCAGTTGCTTATCCACTACTCCTTCTCTCCCCATCAGTTGCTTATCCACTACTCCTTCTCTCCCCATCAGTTGCTTATCCACTACTCCTTCTCTCCCCATTAGTTGCTTATCCACTACTCCTTCTCTCCCCATCAGTTGCTTATCCACTACTCCTTCTCTCCCCATCAGTTGCTTATCCACTACTCTGTCTCTCCCCATCAGTTGTTTATCCACTACTCTGTCTCTCCCCATCAATTGCTTATCCACTACTCCTTCTCTCCCCATCAGTTGCTTATCCACTACTCTGTCTCTCCCCATCAGTTGTTTATCCACTACTCCGTCTCTCCCCATCAGTTGTTTATCCACTACTCCGTCTCTCCCCATCAGTTGCTTATCCACTACTCCTTCTCTCCCCATTAGTTGCTTATCCACTACTCCTTCTCTCCCCATCAGTTGCTTATCCACTACTCTGTCTTTCCCCATCAGTTGCTTATCCACTACTCTGTCTGTCCCCATCAGTTGCTTATCCACTACTCAGTCTTTCCCCATCAGTTGCTTATCCACTACTCTGTCTGTCCCCATCAGTTGCTTATCCACTACTCAGTCTCTCCCCATCAGTTGCTTATCCACTACTCCTTCTCTCCCCATCAGTTGCTTATCCACTACTCCTTCTCTCCCCATCAGTTGCTTATCCACTACTCTGTCTCTCCCCATCAGTTGCTTATCCACTACTCCGTCTCTCCCCTCCTTCTCTCCCCATCAGTTGCTTATCCACTACTCCTTCTCTCCCCATCAGTTGCTTATCCACTACTCCTTCTCTCCCCATCAGTTGTTTATCCACTACTCCGTCTCTCCCCATCAGTTGCTTATCCACTACTCCTTCTCTCCCCATCAGTTGCTTATCCACTACTCTGTCTCTCCACATCAGTTGCTTATCCACTACTCTGTCTCTCCACATCAGTTGCTTATCCACTACTCTGTCTTTCCCCATCAGTTGCTTATCCACTACTCCTTCTCTCCCCATGACTTGCTTATCCACTACTCTGTCTGTCCCCATCAGTTGCTTATCCACTACTCCATCTTTCCCCATCAGTTGCTTATCCACTACTCCTCATGTTCCTTTGTTCTCATCCACCTGACATCATGTCTCTCATATTTGCATTCCTGGTTATAAAACTCCAGTCCCAAAGTACCTCTGCCTTGGGGCTAAAACTTGTTCCTTATAATCAAATTTTATGTAGTTCTGTTCGGGAGAGTCTCCTTCTCCCTCCCATCTCTCTGTGTGTCTCCTCTCCTTGCCAGGCGATAAATTGGAAGGCTAAGCCATTCATGAAGTTTAATAAAGCACCGCCATTGCCCAGGGGAGCTGGTATTAGCCACAACGAGAGCTGCCACCGTTTCTACCAATCACATCAACATAATAAGGCTGTTGTACGGGACTTTGACACCTTCCACTACATCTCCACTCAGCCCTTCACTCCCTCTTCCATCTCCACTCAGCCCTTTACTCCCTCCTCCTCCTCCACTCAGCCCTTCACTCCCTCTTCCATCTCCACTCAGCCCTTCACTCCCTCTTCCATCTCCACTCAGCCCTTCACTCCCTCCTCCTCCTCCACTCAGCCCTTTCACTCCCTCCTCCTCCTCCACTCAGCCCTTCACTTCCTCCTCCACTCAGCCCTTCACTCCCTCCTCCTCCTTCACTCAGCTCTTCACTCCTCCCCCTCCATCTCCACTCAGCACTCCACCCCCCTCCTCCTCTTCCTCCCTCCATCTCCACTCAGCCCTTCACTCCCTCCTCCTCTTCCTCCCTCCATCTCCACTCAGCCCTTCACTCCACTCCCTCCTCCTCCCTCCATCTCCTCTCAGCACTCCACTCCCTCCTCCTCCATCTCCACTCAGCCCTTCACTCCCTCCTCCTCCTCCCTCCATCTCCACTCAGCCCTTTACTCCCTCCTGCTCCTCCCTCCATCTCCTCTCAGCACTCCCTCCCTCCTTCTCCTCCCTCCATCTCCTCTCAGCACTCCACTCCCTCCTTCTCCCTCCATCTCCTCTCAGCACTCCCTCCCTCCTTCTCCTCCCTCCATCTCCACTCAGCCCTTTACTCCCTCCTCCTCCCTCCATCTCCTCTCAGCACTCCACTCCCTCCTCCCTCCATCTCCACTCAGCCCTTCACTCCCTCCTCCTCCTCCCTCCATCTCCACTCAGCCCTTTACTCCCTCCTGCTCCTCCCTCCATCTCCTCTCAGCACTCCACTCCCTCCTCCTCCTCCCTCCATCTCCTCTCAGCACTCCACTCCCTCCTTCTCCTCCCTCCATCTCCACTCAGCCCTTTACTCCCTCCTCCTCCTCCCTCCATCTCCTCTCAGCACTCCACTCCCTCCTCCCTCCATCTCCTCTCAGCACTCCACTCCCTCCTCCTCCTCCCTCCATCTCCACTCAGCCCTTTACTCCCTCCTGCTCCTCCCTCCATCTCCTCTCAGCACTCCACTCCCTCCTCCTCCTCCCTCCATCTCCTCTCAGCACTCCACTCCCTCCTTCTCCTCCCTCCATCTCCACTCAGCCCTTTACTCCCTCCTCCTCCTCCCTCCATCTCCTCTCAGCACTCCACTCCCTCCTCCCTCCATCTCCTCTCAGCACTCCACTCCCTCCTCCTCCTCCCTCCATCTCCACTCAGCCCTTTACTCCCTCCTGCTCCTCCCTCCATCTCCTCAGCACTCCACTCCCTCCTCCTCCTCCACTCAGCCCTTCACTCCCTCCTCCTCCTCCCTCCATCTCCACTCAGCCCTTTACTCCCTTCTCCTCCCTTCATCTCCTCTCAGCACTCCCCTCCCTCCTCCTCCTCCTCCCTCCATCTCCACTCAGCCCTTCACTCCCTCCTCCTCCTCCTCCCTCCATCTCCACTCAGCCCTTCACTCCCTCCTCCTCCCCCATCTCCACTCAGCCCTTCACTCCCTCCTCCTCCTCCCTCCATCTCCACTCAGCCCTTCACTCCCTCCTCCTCCCTCCATCTCCACTCAGCCCTTTACTCCCTTCTCCTCCTCCCCCATCTCCACTCAGCCCTTCACTCCCTCCTCCTCCTCCTCCCTCCATCTCCACTCAGCCCTTCACTCCCTCCTCCCCTCCTCCTCCCCCATCTCCACTCAGCCCTTCACTCCCTCCTCCTCCTCCCTCCATCTCCACTCAGCCCTTCACTCCCTCCTCCCCCTTCTCCTCCCCCATCTCCACTCAGCCCTTCACTCCCTCCTCCTCCTCCTCCCTCCATCTCCACTCAGCCCTTCACTGAGGGGGTGAAGTGTAGATGGAGGGAGGAGTGGAAGGTGTCCTAAGTCCCGTACAACAGCCTTATTAAGTAGATGTGATTGGTAGAAACGGTGGCCACTCTGCCCTTCACTCCCTCCTCCTTCCCCCTCACTCCCTTCCTATTCCTCTTCTTTCATCTCTCTGTTCCTCTTTCTCTCCCATGTCTCTCATCTCACCTCCTTCCTCTCCTCTCTCTCCCTCCTCTTCTCTCTTTCTCTCTCCTTCTCTCATTTCCCACCCTCCTTCCTCCTCTACCTCCACTCCCTCCCTTGTCACTCTCTCTCCCTCCATGTTTCCTCCTCTGTCTCTCCTCCTGAGGGAGTTGTGTTTCTGTGTTTGAACACCTGGCTGCAGCACGTCTGTCTGAACAAGAGGAGAGATGAGAAATAGGGGAGGAGAAGGGAGAAATAGGGGAGGAGAAATAGGGGAGGAAAAGGGAAAATAGGGGAGGAAAAGGGAGAAATAGGGGAGGAAAAGGGAAAATAGGGGAGGAAAAGGGAGAAATAGGGGAGGACAAGGGAAAATAGGGGAGGAAAAGGGAGAAATAGGGGAGGAGAAGGGAGAAATAAGGGAGGAGGGGGAGAAATAGGGGGAAAATAGGGGAGGAGAAGGTAGAAATAGGGGAGGAGAAGGTAGAAATAGGGGAGGAAAGGGGAGAAATAGGGGAGGAAAAGGGAGAAATAGGGGAGGAGAGGGCGAGAAATAGGGGAGGAGAAGGGAGAAATGGGGGAGGAAAAGGGGAGGAGAAGGGAGAAATAGGGGAGAAATAGGGGAGGAGAATGGAGAAATAGGGGAGGAGAATGGAGAAATAGGGGAGGAGAAGGGAGAAATAGGGGAGGAGAAGGGAGAAATAGGGGAGGAGAAGGGAGAAATAGGGGGGAGGAGAAGGGAGAAATGGGGGGGAGAAGGGAGAAATGGGGGAGGAGAAGGGAGAAATGGGGGAGGAGAAGGGAGAAATGGGGGAGGAGAAGGGAGAAATAGGGGGAGGAGAAGGGAGAAATAGAGGAGGAGAAGGGAGAAATAGAGGAGGAGAAGGGAGAAATGGGGAGGAGAAGGGAGAAATAGGGGAGGAGAAGGGAGAAATGGGGGAGGAGAAGAGAGAAATAGGGGAGGAAAGGGGAGAAATGGGGGAGGAGAAGAGAGAAATAGGGGAGGAAAGGGGAGAAATAGGGGAGGAAAGGGGAGGAAAGGGGAGAAATAGGGGAGGACAAGGGAGAAATAGGGAGGAGAAGGGAGAAATGTGGGAGGAAAAGGGAGAAATGGGGAGGAAAAGGGAGAA
Source organism: Oncorhynchus tshawytscha (assembly GCF_018296145.1). Taxonomy (NCBI): domain Eukaryota; kingdom Metazoa; phylum Chordata; class Actinopteri; order Salmoniformes; family Salmonidae; genus Oncorhynchus; species Oncorhynchus tshawytscha. The sequence goes on from NC_056432.1 coordinate 1,172,453, forward strand.
ATGGGGGGGAGGAGAAGGGAGAAATGGGGGAGGAGAAGGGAGAAATGGGGGAGGAGAAGGAGAAGGGAGAAATGGGGGAGGAGAAGGGAGAAATGGGGGAGGAGAAGGGAGAAATGGGGGAGGAGAAGGGAGAAATGGGGGAGGAGAAGGGAGAAATGGGGGGGGAGGAAAAGGGAGAAATGGGGGAGGAAAAGGGAGAAATGGGGGAGGAAAAGGGAGAAATGGGGGAGGAAAAGGGAGAAATAGGGGAGGAGAAGAGAGAAATAGGGGAGGAGAAGAGAGAAATAGGGGAGGAGAAGAGAGAAATGGGGGAGGAGAAGGGAGAAATGGGGGAGGAGAAGGGAGAAATGGGGGAGGAGAAGGGAGAAATAGGGGAGGAGAAGGGAGAATAGAGGAGGAGAAGGGAGAAATAGAGGAGGAGAAGGGAGAAATAGGGGAGGAGAAGAGAGAAATAGGGGAGGAAAGGGGAGAAATAGGGGAGGAGAAGAGAGAAAAGGGGAGAAATAGGGGAGGAAAGGGGAGAAATAGGGAGGACAAGGGAGAAATGTGGGAGGAAAAGGGAGAAATAGGGGTGAGGAAAAGGGAGAAATGGGGGAGGAGAAGGGAGAAATGGGGGAGGAGAAGGGAGAAATGGGGGAGGAGAAGGGAGAAGAGAGAAATAGGGGAGGAGAAGAGAGAAATGGGGGAGGAGAAGGGAGAAATGGGGGAGGAGAAGGGAGAAATGGGGGAGGAGAAGGGAGAAATGGGGGAGGAGAAGGGAGAAATGGGGGAGGAAAAGGGAGAAATGGGGGAGGAAAAGGGAGAAATGGGGAGGAAAAGGGAGAAATGGGGGAGGAAAAGGGAGAAATGGGGGAGGAGAAGGGAGAAATGGGGGAGGAGAAGAGAGAAATAGGGGAGGAGAAGAGAGAAATAGGGGAGGAGAAGAGAGAAATGGGGAGGAGAAGGGAGAAATGGGGGAGGAGAAGGGAGAAATGGGGGAGGAGAAGGGAGAAATAGGGGAGGAGAAGGGAGAAATAGAGGAGGAGAAGGGAGAAATAGAGGAGGAGAAGGGAGAAATAGGGGAGGAGAAGAGAGAAATAGGGGAGGAAAGGGGAGAAATAGGGGAGGAGAAGAGAGAAATAGGGGAGGAAAGGGGAGAAATAGGGGAGGAAAGGGGAGGAAAGGGGAGGAGAAGAGAGAAATAGGGGAGGAAAGGGGAGAAATAGGGGAGGAGAAGAGAGAAATAGGGGAGGAAAGGGGAGAAATAGGGGAGGAAAGGGGAGGAAAGGGGAGAAATAGGGGAGGACAAGGGAGAAATGTGGGAGGAAAAGGGAGAAATGGGTGAGGAAAAGGGAGAAATGGGGGAGGAGAAGGGAGAAATGGGGAGGGAAGGGAGAAATGGGGGAGGAGAAGGGAGAAGAGAGAAATGGGGAGGAGAAGAGAGAAATGGGGAGGAGAAGGGAGAAATGGGGGAGGAGAAGGGAGAAATGGGGGAGGAGAAGGGAGAAATGGGGGAGGAGAAGGGAGAAATAGGGGAGGAGAAGGGAGAAATAGGGGAGGAGAAGGGAGAAATAGAGGAGGAGAAGGGAGAAATAGGGGAGGAGAAGAGAGAAATAGGGGAGGAAAGGGGAGAAATAGGGGAGGAGAAGAGAGAAATAGGGGAGGAAAGGGGAGAAATAGGGGAGGAAAGGGAGAAATGGGGGAGGAGAAGGGAGAAGGGAGAAATGGGGGAGGAGAAGGGAGAAATAGGGAGGAGAAGGGAGAAATAGAGGAGGAGAAGGGAGAAATAGAGGAGGAGAAGGGAGAAATAGGGGAGGAGAAGGGAGAAATAGAGGAGGAGAAGGGAGAAATAGAGGAGGAGAAGGGAGAAATAGGGGAGGAGAAGAGAGAAATAGGGGAGGAAAGGGGAGAAATAGGGGAGGAGAAGAGAGAAATAGGGGAGGAAAGGGGAGAAATAGGGGAGGAAAGGGGAGGAAAGGGGAGAAATAGGGAGGACAAGGGAGAAATGTGGGAGGAAAAGGGAGAAATGGGTGAGGAAAAGGGAGAAATGGGGGAGGAGAAGGGAGAAATGGGGGAGGAGAAGGGAGAAATGGGGGAGGAGAAGGGAGAAGAGAGAAATAGGGGAGGAGAAGAGAGAAATGGGGGAGGAGAAGGGAGAAATGGGGAGGAGAAGGGAGAAATGGGGGAGGAGAAGGGAGAAATGGGGGGAGGAGAAGGGAGAAAAGGGGAGGAGAAGGGAGAAATAGGGGAGGAGAAGGGAGAAATAGAGGAGGAGAAGGGAGAAATAGGGGAGGAGAAGAGAGAAATAGGGGAGGAAAGGGGAGAAATAGGGGAGGAGAAGAGAGAAATAGGGAGGAAAGGGGAGAAATAGGGGAGGAAAGGGGAGGAAAGGGGAGAAATAGGGGAGGACAAGGGAGAAATGTGGGAGGAAAAGGGAGAAATGGGTGAGGAAAAGGGAGAAATGGGGGAGGAGAAGGGAGAAATGGGGGAGGAGAAGGGAGAAATGGGGGAGGAGAAGGGAGAAATAGGGGAGGAAGGGAGAAATAGGGGAGGAGAAGGGAGAAATAGAGGAGGAGAAGGGAGAAATAGGGGAGGAGAAGAGAGAAATAGGGGAGGAAAGGGGAGAAATAGGGAGGAGAAGAGAGAAATAGGGGAGGAAAGGGGAGAAATAGGGGAGGAAAGGGGAGGAAAGGGGAGAAATAGGGGGAGGACAAGGGAGAAATGTGGGAGGAAAAGGGAGAAATGGGTGAGGAAAAGGGAGAAATGGGGGAGGAGAAGGGAGAAATGGGGGAGGAGAAGGGAGAAATGGGGGAGAGAAGGGAGAAGGGAGAAATGGGGAGGAGAAGGGAGAAATGGGGGAGGAGAAGGGAGAAGGGAGAAATGGGGAGGAGAAGGAGAAATGGGGGAGGAGAAGGGAGAAATGGGGAGGAGAAGGGAGAAATGGGGGAGGAAAAGGGAGAAATGGGGGAGGAAAAGGGAGAAATGGGGGAGGAAAAGGGAGAAATGGGGAGGAGAAGGGAGAAATAGGGGAGGAGAAGAGAGAAATGGGGAGGAGAAGAGAGAAATGGGGGAGGAGAAGGGAGAAATGGGGGAGGAGAAGGGATAAATGGGGGAGGAGAAGGGAGAAATAGGGGAGGAGAAGGGAGAAATAGAGGAGGAGAAGGGAGAAATAGAGGAGGAGAAGGGAGAAATAGGGGAGGAGAAGAGAGAAATAGGGGAGGAAAGGGGAGAAATAGGGGAGGAGAAGAGAGAAATAGGGGAGGAAAGGGGAGAAATAGGGGAGGAAAGGGGAGGAAAGGGGAGAAATAGGGGAGGACAAGGGAGAAATGTGGGAGGAAAAGGGAGAAATGGGTGAGGAAAAGGGAGAAATGGGGAGGAGAAGGGAGAAATGGGGGAGGAGAAGGGAGAAGGAGAAATGGGGGGGAGGGAGAAATGGGGGAGGAAAAGGGAGAAATGGGGGAGGAAAAGGGAGAAATGGGGAGGAAAAGGGAGAAATGGGGGAGGAAAAGGGAGAAATGGGGAGGAAAAGGGAGAAATGGGGAGGAGAAGGGAGAAATGGGGGAGGAGGGGAGAAATGGGGAGAAAGGGGAGAAATGGGGGGAAAAGGGAGAAATGGGGGAGGAAAAGGGAGAAATGGGGGAGGAAAAGGGAGAAATGGGGGAGGAAAAGGGAGAAATGGGGAGGAGAAGGGAGAGGGGAAGGGAGAAATGGGGGAGGAGAAGGGAGAAGGGAGAAATGGGGGAGGAGAAGGGAGAAATGGGGGAGGAGAAGGGAGAAATGGGGGAGGAGAAGGGAGAAATGGGGGAGGAGAAGGGAGAAATGGGGGAGGAAAAGGGAGAAATGGGGGAGGAAAAGGGAGAAATGGGGGAGGAAAAGGGAGAAATGGGGGAGGAGAAGGGAGAAATGGGGGAGGAGAAGGGAGAAATGGGGGAGGAGAAGGGAGAAATGGGGGAGGAGAAGGGAGAAATGGGGGAGGAGAAGGGAGAAATGGGGGAGGAAAAGGGAGAAATGGGGGAGGAAAAGGGAGAAATGGGGGGAGGAAAGGGAGAAATGGGGGAGGAAAGGGAGAAATGGGGAGGAAAAGGGAGAAATGGGGGAGGAGAAGGGAGAAATGGGGGAGGAGAAGAGAGAAATAGGGGAGGAGAAGGGAGAAATGGGGGAGAAAAGGGAGAAATGGGGGAGGAAAAGGGAGAAATGGGGAGGAAAAGGGAGAAATGGGGGAGGAGAAGGGAGAAATGGGGAGGAGAAGGGAGAAATGGGGGAGGAGAAGGGAGAAATGGGGGAGGAGAAGGGAGAAATGGGGGAGGAAAAGGGAGAAATGGGGGAGGAAAAGGGAGAAATGGGGGAGGAAAGGGGAGAAATGGGGGAGGAAAGGGGAGAAATGGGGGAGGAAAAGGGAGAAATGGGGGAGGAAAAGGGAGAAATGGGGGAGGAGAAGGGAGAAATAGGGGAGGAGAAGGGAGAAGGGAGAAATAGGGGAGGAGGAGAAGGGAGAAATAGGGGAGGAGAAGGAGGAGAAAGGAGAAGGGAGAAATGGGGGGGAGGGAGAAAAGGGAGAAATGGGGGAGGAAAGGGAGAAATGGGGAGGAGAAGGGAGAAATGGGGAGGAGAAGGGAGAAATGGGGGAGGAGAAGGGAGAAATGGAGGGAGGAGAATGGGGAGAAATGGGGAGGAGAAGGGAGAAATGGGGGAGGAGAAGGGAGAAATGGGGGAGGAGAAGGAGAAATGGGGAGGAGAAGGGAGAAATGGGGAGGAGAAGGGAGAAATGGGGGAGGAGAAGGGAGAAATGGGGGAGGAGGGGAGAAATGGGGAGGAGAAGGGAGAAATGGGGGAGGAGAAGGGAGAAATAGGGGAGGAGAAGGGAGAAATAGGGGAGGAGAAGGGAGAAATAGAGGAGGAGAAGGGAGAAATAGGGGAGGAGAAGAGAGAAATAGGGGAGGAAAGGGGAGAAATAGGGGAGGAGAAGAGAGAAATAGGGGAGGAAAGGGGAGAAATAGGGGAGGAAAGGGGAGAAATAGGGGAGGACAAGGGAGAAATGGGGAGGAGAAGGGAGAAATGGGGGAGGAGAAGGGAGAAATGGGGGAGGAAAAGGGAGAAATGGGGAGGAAAAGGGAGAAATGGGTGAGGAAAAGGGAGAAATGGGGGAGGAGAAGGGAGAAATGAGGGAGAAGGGAGAAGGGAGAAATGGGGGAGGAGAAGGGAGAAATGGGGGAGGAGAAGGGAGAAATGGGGGAGGAGAAGGGAGAAATGGGTGAGGAAAAGGGAGAAATGGGTGAGGAAAAGGGAGAAATGGGTGAGGAAAAGGGAGAAATGGGGGAGGAGAAGGGAGAAATGGGGGAGGAGAAGGGAGAAATGGGGGAGGAGAAGGGAGAAATGGGGGAGGAGAAGGGAGAAATGGGGGAGGAGAAGGGAGAAATAGGGGAGGAGAAGGGAGAAATAGGGGAGGAGAGGGGAGAAATAGGGGAGGAGAGGGGTAGGAAATAGGGGAGGAGAAGGGAGAAATAGGGGAGGAGAGGGGAGAAATAGGGGAGGAGAGGGGAGAAATAGGGGAGGAGAGGGGAGGAGAGGGGAGAAATAGGGGAGGAGAAGGGAGAAATGGGGGAGGAGAAGGGAGAAATAGGGGAGGAGAAGGGAGAAATAGGGGAGGAGAGGGGAGAAATAGGGGAGGAGAGGGGTAGGAAATAGGGGAGGAGAAGGGAGAAATAGGGGAGGAGAGGGGAGAAATAGGGGAGGAGAGGGGAGAAATAGGGGAGGAGAGGGGAGGAGAGGGGAGAAATAGGGGAGGAGAAGGGAGAAATGGGGGAGGAGAGGGGAGAAATAGGGGAGGAGAAGGGAGAAATGGGGGAGGAGAGGGGAGAAATAGTGGAGGAGAGGGGAGAAAAGGGAAAAGGGAGAAATGGGGGAGGAAAAGGGGAGGAGAGGGGCGGCAGGGTAGCCTAGTGGTTAGAGCGTTGGACTAGTAACCGGAAGGTTGCAAGTTCAAACCCCCGAGCTGACAATGTACAAATAAATCTGTCGTTCTGCCCCTGAACAGGCAGTTAACCCACTGTTGCCAGGCCGTCATTGAAAATAAGAATTTGTTCTTAACTGACTTGCCTGGTTAAATAAAGGTAAAATAAAATAAAAAATAGGGGAGGAGAAAAAGGGGAGAAATAGGGGAGAAGAAGGGAAGAGGTAGAGATTTCTCATTTAGTAAAGATCGCGGTGGTTCTAAATGCTCTGGCGGGTAGCGGGCGGTGAATGCCAACGCCAGTTGATTGGCAGCTGGGGCGGCCGCGGCAGCATTTGCATGGCATTTAGCAGGCGAGAGGAGACCGGTGACCAGTGAGAGGTGGGGGGACGAATAAACAAGTCAGCTCTTACGTTCGCCTACCATCACTAAGCTCTTCACAGACACACACACTTCCTCAAGACCCTGCGTCTCAATCCCACCACCACCTCCCTCCTATCCCCCCAAACCCACAGACAGACACTCATTATGGGGTGGCATTTAGCAGGAGATAAGGCCACCAAGGAGAGAGAGAGAGCGAGACATTAGAAACAAGGGAATCTCAGTTATATTATCCATTAGAAACAAGGGAAGCTCAGTTTTCTTATCCATTAGAAACAAGGGAAGCTCAGTTATATTATCTATTAGAAACAAGGGAAGCTCAGTTATATTATCCATTAGAAACAAGGGAAGCTCAGTTTTCTTATCCATTAGAAACAAGGGTAGCTCAGTTATATTATCTATTAGCAACAAGGGAAGCTCAGTTATATTATCCATTAGAAACAAGGGAAGCTCAGTTTTCTTATCCATTAGAAACAAGGGTAGCTCAGTTTTCTTATCCATTAGAAACAAGGAAGCTCAGTTATATTATCTATTAGCAACAAGGGAAGCTCAGTTTTGTTATCCATTAGAAACAAGGGTAGCTCAGTTATATTATCTATTAGCAACAAGGGAAGCTCAGTTTTCTTATCCATTAGAAACAAGGGTAGCTCAGTTATACTATCTATTAGCAACAAGGGAAGCTCAGTTATATTATCTATTAGCAACAAGGGAAGCTCAGTTATATTATCCATTAGAAACAAGGGAAGCTCAGTTATATTATCCATTAGAAACAAGGGAAGCTCAGTTTTCTTATCCATTAGAAACAAGGGAAGCTCAGTTATATTATCTATTAGAAACAAGGGAAGCTCAGTTTTCTTATCCATTAGAAACAAGGGAAGCTCAGTTATATTATCTATTAGCAACAAGGGAAGCTCAGTTATATTATCTATTAGCAACAAGGGAAGCTCAGTTATATTATCCATTAGAAACAAGGGAAGCTCAGTTATATTATCTATTAGAAACAAGGGAAGCTCAGTTTTCTTATCCATTAGAAACAAGGGAAGCTCAGTTATATTATCTATTAGAAACAAGGGAAGCTCAGTTATATTATCTATTAGAAACAAGGGAAGCTCAGTTTTCTTATCCATTAGAAACAAGGGAAGCTCAGTTATATTATCTATTAGAAACAAGGGAAGCTCAGTTATATTATCCATTAGAAACAAGGGAAGCTCAGTTATATTATCCATTAGAAACAAGGGAAGCTCAGTTATATTATCCATTAGAAACAAGGGAAGCTCAGTTATATTATCTATTAGAAACAAGGGAAGCTCAGTTATATTATCCATTAGAAACAAGGGAAGCTTTATGGGATTCCACCAAATGTTTTATTAAAATAACGCAACTACATTTGCATCTGAGTTGAATAAATCACAATTCAAGAAGATATCAGATTTGGAAATGTTGTTAACTATGTTGGTGTTCTCAACAAATATTATCAGACCAGGTAGCTTTTACTCTGTCCAAAGTCAATCCAGAACTTAATTTATTGATTAGACGGAGAGCAGAATTTGCCATCCATGGAGTTAGACTCAACCATTACTTCAATGGTAATCTCCCTGTTGTTTACTGGCCAACAAGCTACACAGTAATGAACAATTAGCTAATATAGTAACTATTGAATCTGAAGCAGGGGAATTACTATCAGAACACTAATTAATCAATCATAGATTCTTCTGCTTCTATGAAGAATTGACTTACCTCTGATTGTAAATCCACACCAAGCCAGACTAAGGCTTTTCTAAAAGAATGAAGAACTCTTCTTCTGTCACCAGAGGAAGCCATTTCGCTGGGAGCCCAGATCTCTCTCAATGGATAAACATGAATAAAGGCTAATCACCTGGTGGGGGTGGTATTCCTCCTGAGGTTTATTTACAATTCTGGAATCAATTATGTTCACTGTTGCTCTAAATCACTGGCTCTCAGTCCTGGCCCTGAGGACTGGCCCTAGTCCTAGCCCTGAGGACTGGCCCTAGTCCTGGCCCTAGTTTTTGCCCGAGAACTACGTGAGCAAGGAGGCCTACAAACCTGACTCAGTTACAGCAGCTCTGTCAGGAGGAATGGGCCAGAATTCACCCAACTTATTGTGGGAAGCTTGTGGAAGGCAACCTGAAATGTTTGACCCAAGTTAAACAATTTAAAGGCAGTGCTACCAAATACTAATTGAGTGTAAGTAAACTGACCAACTGGGAATGTGATGAAAGAAATTAAAGCTGAAATAAATCATTCTCTCTACTATTATTGACATTTCACATTCTTAAAATAAAGTGGTGATTCTAACTGACCTAAGACGGGGAATTTTTACTTGGATTAAATGTCAGGTATTGTGAAAAAACTGAGTTTAAATGTACTTGGCTAAGGTGTACATAAACTTCCAACTGTACATATTCTCATTCACCCCTTTAGATGTGTGTATTAGGTAGTTGTTGGGGAATTGTTAGATTACTTGTTAGATATTACTGCACTGTTGGAACTAGAAGCACAAGCATTTTGCTACACTCACATTAACATCTGCTAACCATGTGTATGTGACCAATAACATCTGCTAACCATGTGTATGTGACCATTAACATCTGCTAACCATGTGACCATTAACATCTGCTAACCATGTGTATGTGACCAATAACATCTGCTAACCATGTGACCATTAACATCTGCTAACCATGTGTATGTGACCAATAACATCTGCTAACCATGTGTATGTAACCATTAACATCTGCTAACCATGTGTATGTGACCATTAACATCTGCTAACCATGTCACCATTAACATCTGCTAACCATGTGTATGTGACCAATAACATCTGCTAACCATGTGTATGTGACCATTAACATCTGCTAACCATGTGACCATTAACATCTGCTAACCATGTGTATGTGACCAATAACATCTGCTAACCACATGTGTATGTGACCAATAACATCTGCTAACCATGTGACCATTAACATCTGCTAACCATGTGTATGTGACCAATAACATCTGCTAACCATGTGACCATTAACATCTGCTAACCATGTGTATGTGACCATTAACATCTGCTAACCATGTGACCATTAACATCTGCTAACCATGTGTATGTGACCAATAACATCTGCTAACCACATGTGTATGTGACCATTAACATCTGCTAACCATGTGTATGTGACCATTAACATCTGCTAACCATGTGTATGTGACCATTAACATCTGCTAACCATGTGTATGTGACCATTAACATCTGCTAACCATGTGTATGTGACCATTAACATCTGCTAACCATGTGTATGTGACCATTAACATCTGCTAACCATGTGTATGTGACCATTAACATCTGCTAACCATGTGACCATTAACATCTGCTAACCATGTGTATGTGACCAATAACATCTGCTAACCATGTGACCATTAACATCTGCTAACCATGTGTATGTGACCAATAACATCTGCTAACCATGTGACCATTAACATCTGCTAACCATGTGTATGTGACCATTAACATCTGCTAACCATGTGTATGTGACCATTAACATCTGATCTGATTTTGTTACATGTAACCACATCAGTCACTACCAACTAAATATGCTCGGTCAGCTGTTGTACAGTCCCTATCATTAAAAAGCTCTGTAGTATAAAAAGGAGCATCAAGAAGAAAGGTCCTAGCTGGATGTAGCATGTAACCCTGGACTGAATCCAGTTCAAGTGATAATAGTGATAATAGTTTAAACTCTATAAAGTAGATGGGGAGAACAGGAAGTGGGCGGAAGGGGAATAATAATATTAAGTATACACTACTAAGAGAGTGTTCTTCAGTGGTGATTGTAGAATGTAAATCTTGGTGGGGCAAAAAATAAAAGTGAGATGCATATCAGCACAGCCACTATACAACACAACACTAAACAACACATTTACTGCACTACAACGATGCCCACACTGTTAGGGCCAACATAAAGCTGTCCCAACAGCAGAGCCTTCTGTTCAGCACCATGCAGTGAATCCTTACCACTGCTACACCTGGCTATCAGCGGAGCCTTCTGTTCAGCACCATGCAGTGAATCCTTACCACTGCTACACCTGGCTATCAGCGGAGCCTTCTGTTCAGCACCATGCAGTGAATCCTTACCACCGCTACACCTGGCTATCAGCAGAGCCTTCTGTTCAGCACCATGCAGTGAATCCTTACCACTGCTACACCTGGCTATCAGCAGAGCCTTCTGTTCAGCACCATGCAGTGAATCCTTACCACCGCTACACCTGGCTATCAGCAGAGCTTTCTGTTCAGCACCATGGAGTGAATCCTTACCACTGCTACACCTGGATATCAGCAGAGCCTTGTCTGGCAGCGGAACAGTTCATTCAGCCTCATTTACTGCATTTAAAAAAACATAACTGATATGGCTGACTTGCTTAAACAAATGTGGTTTCTACTGACAGTTGAGATGTACAAATACAATATCTGATGATTACATTTCTCAAAAACAGGTTTTAGGCTACATGTGCACCACGAAGTCAGAACAGTAGGTGAAATTAAGAGGGGTAAATAAACCAAATTATTAGGGTGAAGCACATGGGCTACTAACATCTTACTATACAATATACTCTTAGTATTACTTCCTTAGCTACAGTATACATATCTCCCCGGCATATTACATCATGTATGCAGCAGCGTACACAACATTTTTGGACTCACCTTTTTGTGCTGTGCTCACCTGAACAGGAAGATGGCGCGGCGGTCCTTCGTGGGGAAATGTTGTCGTCAAAGTATGGCATTCTCTGGGTTTATGGTGCTTTCAAAACAATTGGGAACTCAGAAAAAACAAGGTTGCATGATGACGTCATTGATCTTAAGGTCGTAGCTAGAGAAAGAGGCCGGATTTACAATTCCGAGATGGATGACCATTCAAAACGTATTTTCCCAGTCGGAGCTCGTTTATTCCCGACTTCCCAGCTGTCTTGAACTCACTGAAGTCAAGGTTTCGCAGTTCCGAGTTAACAGTTGTTTTGAGCGCGGCACAAACCATGCTTCAGTGTCAGCATGGCCAATGTTGAATGTTTATCATTTTTAATTTGAAAAAGAGACCCTTAATCCCAGATTTGGGACCACACAGCTACTCCACTGAATAACAGGCTAGTGATTTCTTTGCAATGCTTGCAGTTAGCCACTGTCACTGATTCCTTCCAAACCACTCATTGTTGAATTTGCGATTTCCAACTTGTTGTGTAATGTTTATGTCCAATGTCAGATGAACACCGATCCATTTTATCTATAAATTCTCTTCATTATTTCTCTGCATATGACATTGATTAAAAAGGATTTGCCAGTAGATTCTTGACTTGATTCATGATGTTGACTGCTAGCTAAGATTTTGAAAGTATGATGTTGACATGATCAGTGCAATCAAAGCTACTGTACATATAATGTGATTTGACGTAATTTTATCTGTGGCCAATGACCTTGAGCCTTCTTGGATGGGTACTTCTAATGTAACTCTATGGCATCACCCAAGAGGCTTGAATTTTGTATCTCTGCCCTTATACTTGGCGGTGACGTAGTGTCCCCATGAATGACTTGGCTAGCCCCACCACCACAGAAAGCACTGAGCTAAGCTGAAACACCTGCATTTTGGAGCTGCTTTACTCAAGAAAACAAAAGAGAGACCATGTTTGTATGCGGCTTTATTAACTCAATTATATATATATTTTATATATTGTTTACAAACTGTTATGTGACATGTATTAATGCCAAAATAATGTGTTGGTGTACCTGGGCCCGCCCCTTTTGGGATGTGAAATGACACATTCACGACTAGCTTCCTGTCTCATACACAGAGTCATATTTGTCGAATTTGGTGTGGACATAACCAAGACACTTAGTTAGGAAGACTTGTTAAACCCTGAGGAAACAAGGTCACAGGAATGATTTAACAGCTAGTAAGGTTTAGAGACACTAAGGAAGACTTGTTAAACCTTGTCTGAGGAAACAAGGTCAGAGGAATGATTTAACAGCGAGTAAGGTTTAGAGACACAGCTCTAGAGTCCAGCTAGCATCATTAACATCATCTTAATTACTATCACTCTTATTGGATGGGAAACTTCTCTGTCCCTTAAACATGGAGAGTGGAGTCAACTCCAGATATACACACACACACACCCTGCGCATGTACACACACATACACACCCTGCACATGTACACACACATACACACCCTGCACATGTACACACACATACACACCCTACACATGTACACACACATACACACCCTACACATGTACACACATCATACACACCACCCTGCACATGTACACACATCACACACACCCTGCACATGTACACACACACACACACCCTACACATGTACACACACACACACACCCTGCACATGTACACACACACACATACACACCCTGCACATGTACACACACATACACACCCTGCACATGTACACACACACACACATACACACCCTGCACATGTACACACACATACACACCCTGCACATGTACACACATACACACCCTACACATGTACACACATCATACACACCCTGCACATGTACACACATCACACACACCCTGCACATACACACACACACACACACCCTGCACATGTACACACACACACACACACACACACCCTACACATACACACACACACACACACCCTGCACATGTACACACACACACACACCCTGCACATGTACACACATCATACACACCCTGCACATGTACACACACACACACACACACCCTACACATACACACACACACACACACCCTGCACATGTACACACACACACACACCCTGCACATGTACACACACACACACACCCTGCACATGTACACACACACACACACCCTGCACATGTACACACACACACACACCCTGCGCATGTACACACACATACACACCCTGCACATGTACACACACATACACACACACCCTGCACATGTACACACACACACACCCTGCGCATGTACACACACACACACACACACCCTGCACATGTACACACACATACACACCCTGCACATGTACACACACACACACACACACCCTGCACATGTACACACACACATACACACCCTGCACATGTACACACACATACACACCCTGCACATGTACACACACACACACACACACACCCTGCACATGTACACACACACACACACACACCCTGCACATGTACACACACATACACACCCTGCACATGTACACACACACACACCCTGCGCATGTACACACACACACACACACACACCCTGCACATGTACACACACATACACACCCTGCACATGTACACACACACACACCCTGCGCATGTACACACACACACACACACACCCTGCACATGTACACACACACATACACACCCTGCACATGTACACACACATACACACCCTGCACATGTACACACACATACACATACACATCACACACACCCTGCACATGTACACACACACACACACACATACACTGAACACACACACATACACTGAACACACAGACAGTGCCATCTCAGAGCTCTGAGATATATATATATATATATATATATATGAAATACATGTGATCATTCTTTAATCTGATTTTATTATAGTGGGAGTCCCGCTGGTACGTCTACGGAGACAGAGACATCTTATTGCTACGGTAACGTCCCCACTGTGTTTATATCTCTGTCTACTTCACTTTAGTCTGTCAAGACTAGTGTTATTAAAATAATCTGCTGTGTTTTCCACATATAAATAGATGTATTTGAAATTCAATCAATCGGTTGTTGTTGCTTTGATCTGCAGTGTGTGTGGTTAACATCATTTGTCTGTCTGTACAGTATGTGGGCCTGTAACCAGAGGGTCGATGGTTCAAATTCCAGGGCCAACAGGAAAATATACTGCCGTTGTGCCCTTGAGTAATGCACTCAACCTGAGCTAAGTGCACTGCTCCACGGCTGGTCCTGCTGGTCCTGCTCCACGGCTGGTCCTGCTGGTCCTGCACCATGGCTGGTCCTGCTGGTCCTGCTGGTCCTGCACCATGGCTGGTCCTGCTGGTCCTGCACCACGGCTGGTCCTGCACCACGGCTGGTCCTGCTGGTCCTGCACCACGGCTGGTCCTGCACCATGGCCGGTCCTGCTGGTCCTGCTCCACGGCTGGTCCTGCTGGTCCTGCACCATGGCTGGTCCTGCTGGTCCTGCTGGTCCTGCACCATGGCTGGTCCTGCTGGTCCTGCACCACGGCTGGTCCTGCACCACGGCTGGTCCTGCTGGTCCTGCACCACGGCTGGTCCTGCACCACCATGGCCGGTCCTGCTGGTCCTGCTCCCACGGCTGGTCCTGCTGGTCCTGCACCACGGCTGGTCCTGCTGGTCCTGCACCATGGCTGGTCCTGCTGGTCCCTGTACCACAGCTGGTTCTGCACCACGGCTGGTCCTAGACCACAGCTGGTTCTGTACCACGGCTGGTCCTGCTGGTCCTGTACCACGGCCGGTCCTGCCGGTCCTGCACCACGGCTGGTTCTGCTGGTCCTGCACCATGGCTGGTTCTGTACCATGGCTGGTCCTGCTGGTCCTGCACCACGGCTGGTCCTGCTGGTCCTGCACCATGGCCGGGTCCTGCTGGTCCTGCACCACGGCTGGTTCTGCTGGTCCTGCACCATGGCTGGTTCTGTACCATGGCTGGTCCTGCTGGTTCTGTACCATGGCTGGTCCTGCTGGTCCTGCACCATGGCTGGTCCTGCTGGTCGTACAACACAGCTTGTCCTGTACTTCCAACCCCTCAGGGAATGTTGGGTTGTAAAACAAGACATCTCCAAATCAATGTGTCTATAGTCCCACCTCCAGATCAATGTGTCTATAGTCCCACCTCCAGATCAATGTCTATAGTCCCACCTCCAGATCAATGTGTCTATAGTCCCACCTCCAGATCAATGTGTGTATAGTCCCACCTCCAGATCAATGTGTCTATAGTCCCACCTCCAGATCAATGTGTGTATAGTCCCACCTCCAGATCAATGTCTATAGTCCCACCTCCAGATCAATGTGTCTATAGTCCCACCTCCAGATCAATGTGTCTATAGTCCCACCTCCAGATCAATGTGTCTATAGTCCCACCTCCAGATCAATGTGTCTATAGTCCCACCTCCAGATCAATGTGTCTATAGTCCCACCTCCAGATCAATGTGTCTATAGTCCCACCTCCAGATCAATGTGTGTATAGTCCCACCTCCAGATCAATGTGTCTATAGTCCCACCTCCAGATCAATGTGTCTATAGTCCCACCTCCAGATCAATGTGTCTATAGTCCCACCTCCAGATCAATGTGTCTATAGTCCCACCTCCAGATCAATGTGTCTATAGTCCCACCTCCAGATCAATGTGTCTATAGTCCCACCTCCAGATCAATCAATCCAGATCAATGTGTCTATAGTCCCACCTCCAGATCAATGTGTCTATAGTCCCACCTCCAGATCAATGTGTCTATAGTCCCACCTCCAGATCAATGTGTCTATAGTCCCACCTCCAGATCAATGTGTCTATAGTCCCACCTCCAGATCAATGTGTCTATAGTCCCACCTCCAGATCAATGTGTCTATAGTCCCACCTCCAGATCAATGTCTATAGTCCCACCTCCAGATCAATGTGTATATAGTCCCACCTTGGGGTGGCAGCGTAGCCTAGTGGTTAGAGCGTTGAATTAGTAACCGAAAGGTTGCTGGATCGAATCCCCGAGCTGACAAGGTACAAATCTGTCGTTCTGTCCCTGCACAAGGCAGATAACTCACTGTTCCTAGGCTGTCATTATAAATAAGTATTTGTTCTTAACTGACTTTCCTAGTTAAAAAAGGTAAAGTAAATCAAATGAAATGTGTGTGCAGCTGTTAATTTCCCCACTCATCAGGCTGTCTGTGTTCTGCTCTGTTTATGGACCACACACACTTCATTGGAAGCTGGCAATCCATCTCCCACAGTCCTCCTTACTTTGTGTGTGTGCGTGCCCCACACGCATGGGGAATTTAGAGGAATGCACTAAATCAACGGTCCACACATCTCTCGTCTTTACTCCTTTTCCTCTCTCTATCCTACCATGTACCAGACCCTCCTTCCCTTCTCTCTATCCTACCATGTACCAGGCCCTCCTTTTCTTCTCTCTATCCTACCATGTACCAGGCCCTCCTTTCCCTCTCTCTATCCTATCATTTAGAAGACCGGTGACATTGACCGCCGAACGCCGCTCGAACAGGGAGAGGAACCAACTTCGGCGGAAGTCGTGACATCTCTCAACTATTATTCTGACATTTCACATCCTTAAAATAAAGTGGTGATCCTAACTGACCTAAGACAGGGAATTTGTACTTGGCTTAAATGTCAGGAATTGTGAAAAACTGAGTTTAAATTTATCTGGCTAAGATGTATGTACATTTTTAGGTTTTTGCTGTTTATTCTTTGTTGTAGGGCCAAAAAGATTGGAGAAGTGGTTTATCCATAAATCTGTTTTGGATAAATAAACTCAGCAGAATCATAAAGGTCCACAGACATGTGACTGACAGAAATAATGAGTCCCTGATCAAAGGGGGGGTCCCAATCAAAAGTAACAGTCAGTATCTGGTGTGGCCATCAGCTGCATTAAGTACTGCAGTGCATCTCCTCCTTCTGGACTGCACCAGATTTGCTAGTTCTTGCTGTGAGATGTTACCCCACTCTTCCACCAAGGCACCTTGCAAGTCCCCGAACATTTCTCGGGGGAATGGCCCTAGCCCTCACCCTCCGATCTAAGGTCCCAGACATTTCTGGGGGGAATGGCCCTAGCCAATGGGATTGAGATCTGGGCTCTTCACTGGCCATGGCAGAACACTGACATTCCTGTCTTGCAGGAAATCATGCACAGAACGAGCAGTATGGTTGGTGGCATTGTCATGCTGGAGGGTCATGTCAGGATGAGCCTGCAGGAAGGGTACCACATGAGGGAGGAGGATGTCTTCCCTGTAACGCACAACGTTGAGATTGCCTGCAATGACAACAAGCTCAGTCCGATGATGCTGTGACACACCGCCCCAGACCATGACGGACCCTCCACCTCCAAATCAATCCCGCTCCAGAGTACAGGTCTCAATGTAATGCTCATTCCTTCGACGATAAAAGCGAATCCAACCATCACCCCTGGTGGTAAATGACCTTGTAATGGTTTCAGACCGAGGCTCTGCATCTGTTCTCGTGCTCCTAGACCTTAGTGCTGCTTTTGATACCATCAATCACCACATTCTTTTGGAGAGTTTGGAAACCCAAATTGGTCTACACGGGCAAGTTCTGGTGTGGTTTAGATCTTATCTGTCGGAAAGATATCTGTTTATCTCTGTGGATGGTTTGTCCGCTGACAAATCAACTGTACATTTTGGTGTTCCTCAAGGTTCCGTTTTAGGACCACTTTTGTTTTTACTATATATTTTACATCTTGGTGATGTCATTCAGAAAAATAATGTTAACTTTCACTGTTATGCAGATGACACACAGTTGTACATTTCAATGAAACATGGTGAAGACCCAAAATTGCCCTCCATGGAAACCTGTGTTTCAGAGATAAGGAAGTGGATGGCTGCAAATGTTCTACTTTTAAGCTCGGACAAAACAGAGATGCTTGTTCTAGGTCCCAAGAAACAAAGAGATCTTCTGTTGAATCTGACAATTAATCTTGATGATTGTACAGTCATCTCAAATAAAACTGTGAAGGACCTCGGCTTTTCTCTGGACCCCGATCTCTATTTTGACTAAAATATCAACTGTTTCAAGGACAGTTTTTTTCCATCTACGTAACATTGCAAAAATCAGAAACTTTCTGTCTAAAAATGATGCAGAAAAATTAATCCATGCTTTTGTTACTTCTAGGTTAGACTACTAATGCTCTACTTTCCGGCTACCCGGATAAAGCACTAAGTAAACTTCAGTTAGTGCTGAACACGGTTGCTAGAATCTTGACAAGAACCAAAGAATTTGATCATATTACTCCAGTGCTACCCTCTCTACACTGGATTCCTGTTAAGGCAAGGGATGATTTCAAGGTTTTACTGCTAACCTACAAAGCATTACATGGGCTTGCTCCTACCTATCTTTCTGATTTGGTCCTGCCGTACATACCTACACGTACACTACGGTCACAAGACTCAGGCCTCCTTACTGTCTCTAGAATTTCTAAGCAAACAGCTGGAGGCAGGGCTTTCTACTATAGAGCTACATTTTTATGGAATGGTCTGCCTATTCATGTGAGAGACGCAGACTCGGTCTCAACCTTTAAGTCTTTATTAAAGACTCATCTCTTCAGTAGGTCCTATGATTGAGTGTAATCTGGCCCAGGAGTGTGAGGGTGAACGGAAAGGCACTGGAGCAACGAACCGCCCTTGCTGTCTCTGCCTGGCCGGTTCCCCTCTCTCCACTGGGATTCTCTGCCTCTAACCCTATTACAGGGGCTGAGTCACTGGCTTACTGGTGCTCTTCCATGCTGTCCCTAGGAGGGGTGCGTCACTTGAGTGGGTTGAGTCACTGATGTGATCTTCCTGTCTGGGTTGGCGCCCCCCCTTGTGTTGTGCCGTGGCAGAGATTTTTGTGGGCTATACGTGGCCTTGTCTCAGGACGGTAAGTTTGTGGTTGAAGATATCCCTGTAGGGGTGTGGGAGCTGTGCTTTGGCAAAGTGGGTGTGGTTATATCCTGCCTGTTTGGCTCTGTCCGGGGGTATCGTCGGACAGGGCCACCGTGTCTCCCGACCCCTCCTGTCTCAGCCTCCAGTATTTATGCTGCAGTAGTTTATGTGTCGGGGGGCTAGGGTCAGTCTGTTATATCTGGAGTATTTCTCCTGTCTTATCCGGTGTCCTCTGTGAATTTATGTATGCTCTCTCTAATTCTCTCTCTCTGTCTCTCTCTGTCTCTCTCGAGACCACCACTGTGATTATTATTTGACCCTGCTGGTCATCTATGAACATTTGAACATCTTGGCCGTGTTCTGTTATAATCTCCACCTGGCACAGCCAGAAGAGGACTGGCCACCCCTCATAGCCTGGTTCCACTCTAGGTTTCTTCCCAGGTTATGGCTTTTCTAGGGAGTTTTTCCTAGCCACCGTGCTTCTACACCTGCATTGCTTGCTGTTTGGAGTTTTAGGCTGGGTTTCTGTACAGCACTTTGTGACATCAGCTGGTGAAAAACGGCTTTATAAATACATTTGATTGATTGGTGAGACAAAACCGCGACTCGCCAGTGAAGAACACTTTTTGCCAGTCCTGTCTGGTCCAGCGACGGTGGGTTTGTGCCCATAAGTGGCATTGTTGCCGGTGATGTCTGGTGAGGACCTGTCTTACAACAGGCCTACAAGCCCTCAGTCTCTCTCAGCCTATTGCAGACAGTCTGAGCACTGATGGAGGGATTGTGCGTTCCTGGTGTAACTCAGGCAGTTGTTGTTGCCATCTTGTAACTGTCCCACAGGTGTGGTGTTCGGATGTACCGATCCTGTGCAGGTGTTACACGTGGTCTGCCACTGCGAGAATGATCAGCTGTCCGTCCTGTCTACCTGTAGCGCCGTCAAATCAAATCAAATCAAATCAAATCAAAAAAAAAAAAAAAAAAAAAAAAAAAAAAAACTACTGTCTTATACACAGTGTAAGGGGATAAGAATATGTACATAAGGATATATGAATGAGTGATGGTACAGAGCAGCATAGGCAAGATACAGTAGATGATATCGAGTACAGTATATACATATGAGATAAGTATGTAAACCAAGTGGCATAGTTAAAGTGGCTAGTGATACATGTATTACATAAGGATGCAGTCGATGATATAGAGTACAGTATCAACGTATGCATATGAGATGAACAATGTAGGGTAAGTAACATTATATAAGGTAGCATTGTTTAAAGTGGCTAGTGATATATTTACATCATTTCCCATCAATTCCCATGATTAAAGTGGCTGGAGTAGAGTCAGTGTCATTGACAGTGTGTTGGCAGTAGCCACTCAATGTTAGTGGTGGCTGTTTAACAGTCTGATGGCCTTGAGATAGAAGCTGTTTTTCAGTCTCTCGGTCCCAGCTTTGATGCACCTGTACTGACCTCGCCTTCTGGATGACAGCGGGGTGAACAGGCAGTGGCTCGGGTGGTTGATGTCCTTGATGATCTTTATGGCCTTCCTGTAGCATCGGGTGGTGTAGGTGTCCTGGAGGGCAGGTAGTTTGCCCCCGGTGATGCGTTGTGCAGACCTCACTACCCTCTGGAGAGCCTTACGGTTGAGGGCGGTGCAGTTGCCATACCAGGCGGTGATACAGCCCGCCAGGATGCTCTCGATTGTGCATCTGTAGAAGTTTGTGAGTGCTTTTGGTGACAAGCCGAATTTCTTCAGCCTCCTGAGGTTGAAGAGGCGCTGCTGCGCCTTCCTCACGATGCTGTCTGTGTGAGTGGACCAATTCAGTTTGTCTGTGATGTGTATGCCGAGGAACTTAAAACTTGCTACCCTCTCCACTACTGTTCCATCGATGTGGATGGGGGTGTTCCCTCTGCTGTTTCCTGAAGTCCACAATCATCTCCTTAGTTTTGTTGACGTTGAGTGTGAGGTTATTTTCCTGACACCACACTCCGAGGGCCCTCACCTCCTCCCTGTAGGCCGTCTCGTCGTTGTTGGTAATCAAGCCTACCACTGTTGTGTCGTCCGCAAACTTGATGATTGAGTTGGAGGCGTGCATGGCCACGCAGTCGTGGGTGAACAGGGAGTACAGGAGGGGGCTCAGAACGCACCCTTGTGGGGCCCCAGTGTTGAGGATCAGCGGGGAGGAGATGTTGTTGCCTACCCTCACCACCTGGGGGCGGCCCGTCAGGAAGTCCAGTACCCAGTTGCATCCTGGTCCGTGACTGGGTGTTCAGCACGTCTTAGGTGTCTCACAGTGTACGGACATTGCAATTTATTGCCATGGCCACATCTGCAATCCTCATGCCTCCTTGCAGCATGCTTAAGGCATGTTCACGCAGATGAGCAGGGACCCAGGGCATCTTTTTTGTGTGTTTTTCAGAGTCAGTAGAAAGGCCTCTCTAGTGTCTTGAATTTTCATAACTGTGACCTTAATTGCCTACCGTCTGTAAGCTGTTAATGTCTTAACGACCGTTCCACAGGTGCATGTTCATTGTTTATGGTTCATTGAACAAGCATGGGAAACAGTGTTTAAACCCTTTACAATGAAGATCTGTAAGGTTATTTGAATTTTTACGAATTATCTTTGAAAGACAGGGTCCTGAAAAAGGGATGTTTCTTGTTTTGAGTTTAACACTTGTGTTAAGTGTGTTTTCCATTTTTCCCAGATTTGGTTTGTGGATTTTTCAATTACATTGAGCTGATTTATTCTTCCATAGAGTATTGTTTTAGTGATTCACCATGTTGAAGGCTTAGGGTTTCTGGGTCTCTGTGTTTGGATAGGTTTCTCAACTTCTTTCTTAGGTTTTCTGGGTCTCTGTGTTTGGATAGGTTTCTCAACTTCTTTCTTAGGTTTTCTGGGTCTCTGTGTTTGGATAGGTTTCTCAATTTCTTTCTTAGGTTTTTGCATCCTTCACCAAACCATTTGTCATTGTTGTTAATTCTGTTAGGGTTTTCTGCTTGACATTTTTAGATTTGAAGCTGAGAGGTCAAATAATAAAACATCTCTCTCTCCAGCGCTTACAGTGGTTCCTCCTTTAAAAGTTGTATCATACAGCGGCACACCTACTGCAGAATTCTGTGGCAAGTTATTCTATATAATAAATATTTAAATTGTCAGCCATTTTTCTGTTACTGCAGGTTATTGCTAATTTGACCACTGGAGGGCATGTTGGAGAAGCATTTGAGAGTATTCCGTATTGGCATTACCAGATAATTAAAAACTTTTTTTGTAATAACATAGTATACGGGATTGATTTTAAGAAAATTGTCTTAATTTATTTGTTTAATATTATGGTGTTTCTATTCAGAGAAAAACGAAAAACAAAACCCCCAGGGTTTAAGTTTAGTCTGCAGGCTATTCCATAGGCAAGGAGTGTAACAGGAAAAGGCAGCCATACCCAACTGTGGAAATCACATGGGCCTCAAGTGGAATCCATGCTGGAGACCTGGTTTTAGGAATTATAATGTTGATAAGTGATGATACATAAGAAGGTAGCTTATTCAGAAGTTCTTTATAGACAAACATGAGAGCATGTTGTTCTCGTCTCACGGACAGCGAAGTCCAACCCACATTATGATATAAAACACAGTGGTGTGTTCTGTAGCCAGCACCCGTAATAAACCTAAGTGCGCAATGATAAGTAGCATCCAGCGATGTAAGTGTTGATGCCGTAGCATGCATGTAAATAATATCACCGTTTACAAAGTTCGTCAACTTGCATTTTAAAAGACAGTTCATCATCCAACCATATCCCTAAGTATTTATATACAAAGACCTGATTAATTCGAGAACCATCTAAGCTCGTAAGTGCAGGTGTATTTTCAACCAACTTTTTGAACCTATTAAAAATCATTAAATGTGTTTTCTTTGTATTTAGAACAAGTTTCAGCTGTATAAAAGACCCTTGTAATATCTTAAAATCTGTCCCCAATAGTGATAATGCTTGGTCAGCCGTTGAAGCGATAGAGTACATGACAGTGTCATCAGCATATAAATGAATTTGACACTTTCTCATCTCATCACCGATATTGTTTATGTAGAGAGTGAACAGTAATGGACCAAGTATAGAACCCTGTGGGACTCCTTTAACCAACTCCAATGGCTTCGACTGGATGCCGTCGACTCTAACAGCCTGACTTCTATCCTTTAGACAGTCATGAAAACCAACGACAGGCATCCAATCCCAGTCCTATTGACGACAGCTTACCCAAAAGTATTGCATGGTCTGCAGTGTCAAGTGCTTTAGATAAATCTATGAACAAGGCGGCACAGTACTTTCTATTATCTAGGGCATTAGTAATATCATTTGCAACACATACAGTGGCCGTAATAGTACTGTGTTTAGGTCTAAAGCCAGATTGATTACTAGAAAGAGTATTGTTAACAGTTAAAATGTATTGTAGTTGCCTATTCACCAATGACTGTTTTAGCCAAACAGGAGAGCTTAGAGATGAGCCGATAATTATCCAATTCACTACAATCACCTCCCTTGAGGAGTGGTGAAACAAAAGCTGTTTTCCAGGATTTAGGAATCTTTCCTACGACAAATGTTTGATTAAAGATATGTGTCGCTACACCAGCAATAATAGGTGCCGCACACTTGAGTTAATATGGATCCAGATTGTCAGCGCCTAATGATTTCTTAGAATCTATAGCAGATAGTGCAGATAAGACCTCATCTTCTGTGACTTTTTGGAAATTAAAAACTGGCTTACTGTTTTCCACATCAGCTGAAGGCTGAGGGACTGAAACAATAGACCGGTCAGGATCATGTTGGCCATTTTTTCTTTCAAAAAGAAAACCTGCAGAAATAAAATGCTTATTAAAAACATCACAAATTTAAATTCGGTCACATCCCAGATTCCGATGTAATTTGCTTTGGCAGGGAAGTCAAGGAGTTTCTTCGTTTAAGTGAGCTAACAGTTTCCAGAATTTAGACACCAGCAGACTCTGTCATCAAGAAAATACCTAGATTTTGCCATTTTATTCCTCCTGTCCATTTATTTCTCAATTGCCCAAAAAGCAGCCAATATGCTGTTTCACAGAACATCTGAGTCTACCTCTACCCACTCTGTCTGTAGACATTATACCCAGCTAACAGTACATCTGAGTCTACCTCTACCCACTCTGTCATTATACCCAGCTAACAGAACATCTGAGTCTACCTCTACCCACTCTGTCTGTAGACATTATACCCAGCTAACAGTACATCTGAGTCTACCTCTACCCACTCTGTCATTATATCCAGCTAACAGAACATCTGAGTCTACCTCTACCCACTCTGTCATTATACCCAGCTAACAGAACATCTGAGTCTACCTCTACCCACTCTGTCATTATACCCAGCTAACAGAACATCTGAGTCTACCTCTACCCACTCTGTCATTATACCCAGCTAACAGAACATCTGAGTCTACCTCTACCCACTCTGTCTGTAGACATTATACCCAGCTAACAGTACATCTGAGTCTACCTCTACCCACTCTGTCTGTAGACATTATATCCAGCTAACAGTACATCTGAGTCTACCTCTACCCACTCTGTCTGTAGACATTATACCCAGCTAACAGAACATCTGAGTCTACCTCTACCCACTCTGTCTGTAGACATTATACCCAGCTAACAGTACATCTGAGTCTACCTCTACCCACTCTGTCTGTAGACATTATACCCAGCTAACAGTACATCTGAGTCTACCTCTACCCACTCTGTCTGTAGACATTATACCCAGCTAACAGTACATCTGAGTCTACCTCTACCCACTCTGTCATTATATCCAGCTAACAGAACATCTGAGTCTACCTCTACCCACTCTGTCTGTAGACATTATACCCAGCTAACAGAACATCTGAGTCTACCTCTACCCACTCTGTCATTATACCCAGCTAACAGAACATCTGAGTCTACCTCTACCCACTCTGTCATTATACCCAGCTAACAGAACATCTGAGTCTACCTCTACCCACTCTGTCATTATACCCAGCTAACAGAAATTCTGAGTCTGGAACAGAGACACATAGCCAGGATTCAGATACAATCAATATGTCAGCATGTGATTGTGAGACCAGTATTTCAATTAAATCTAGCTTTTGGATCAAGCTTCTAGCATTCAAATGAATAATTCCTAGGCCACTATTTTCGAGAGCTCATATCAGAAGGAGCATTCAAGGTAATATTAGATGAGCGATGCTTCCTCGTGTCGCTACTGACAGGCCTGAGTTGGATGGAGATGAGATTACTTCTAACAATACCCCTCTGCCTGTGCGAGGAAGTGGCAACACGGTACCTTGACAATAGTGTGACAATAACATAAAGTCCATCAAAAGTTCCATCCATGTTAGCAGCACCTGTAGAGCTATTTAAAGCTATGGGGGAGCAGTCAGTATAGTCTGTTGGGGAATCGACCAATTTCGAGTATCAACCCAAATGGCTATATATTGTCAATTCTCATATGCCCTGTATGAGGCTATAGTGAGAGCCAGGTTCGAGGAGAGAATGCTTGTACCAAAACTATTCAGATGTAATCCATCCCGGAGAAATACATTTGGTCGATGTAGAAAAGCTGTAAAATTGTCCACATATTGTATGCTTATTGAACAACAGTAACCTTTAATGTGTAGCTGGCGTATACAACTGAAATTATAATCCGTAGAGCGTGCAGATGGGAATGGACCTGAAATAACGCATTGTTTACCTGATTTAATTACAGTATGGATCAGTGATTTAAAGTCCTTTTTTAAAACCTCTCTGGGATAGGCGGGACGCAAATGTCTCACCTGGCCAATTGCCAGGTAAAATGCAGAGCACCAAATCAATAAAAAATGCTATAAAATTCAAACGTTCATTAAATCACACGTACGATACCAAATTAAAGCTACAATCGTTGTGAATCCAGCCAACATGTCAGATTTTAAAAAGGCTTTTCGGCGAAAGCATAAGAAGCTATTATCTGATGATAGCACAACAGTAAACAAAGAGGGTAGCATATTTCAACCCTGCAGGTGCTACACAAAACACAGAAATAAAATATAAATCATGCCTTACCTTTGACGAGCTTCTTTTGATGGCACTCCAATATGTCCCATAAACATCACAAATGGTCCTTTTGTTCGATTAATTCCGTCGATATATATCCAAATGTCCATTTATTTGGCGCGTTTGATCCAGAAAAAAACAGCTTCCAATTTGCGCAACGTCACTACAAAATATCTCAAAAGTTACCTGTAAACTTTTCCAAAACATTTCAAACTACTTTTGTAATACAACTTGAGGTATTTTTAAATGTTAATAATCGATCAAATTGAAGACGGGTCTATCTGTGTTCAATACAGGAGGATCACAATCCAACGCTACTTTTCAAGTCTTGCGCAACTCTCAACAGTACGTACACATAACGTTACCCTGGTCCAAGATGGCCGTACTTCTTCATTGCACAAAGGAATAACCTCAACCAAATCCCAAAGACTGGTGAAATCCAGTGGAAGCGGTAGGAATGGCAAACAAGTGCCTAAGAAATATCAATCCCCAATGAGAACTAAAAAAATAATACATTCTCAATGGTTAGTCCTTGGGGTTTTGCCTGCTACATAAGTTCTGTTATACTCACAGACATGATTCAAACAGTTTGAGAGACTTCAGAGTGTTTTCTATCCAGATCCACTACACTAATAATATGCATATCTTATATTCTTGGCATGAGTAGCAGGAAGTTGAAATTGGGCACGCTATTTATCTAAAAGTGAAAATGCTGCCCCCTATCCCAAATAGGTTATTGCTCTGATTCCTGTAGTTTAATATCATTTGACCCTACATGGACAGTGATACCTGAAGCAGTCGGGTGTTTACTAATAAGTAGCGGGATCATACAGTCAATGTCCTGGATCCAGGCACCCGGGTAACAGATGGTCTCTGCTTTCCTAATAGAAACATGTTGGATCATAGATGAGCCCACAATAAGGACAGTGGGACTACTGCTTGGTAAACATTTTTAAAGTTGTGTCTCTCTTGAGCTATCTTCCTCTTAGAAAGTTGTCTGTGGCTAGTTGTAGGGCTGTTTCATTGTAAATTGTTTAGATGGCAGGGGGTCCACTTGTTACTGGGCAGAGTTGTTTGTTCCTTTGGGGCCAGAGGCAGAAATCTCTGACTCTTCCAATACCCGGTATATGTTTCCCAGTTCCAAGGCATCACCTTGCCTTGGTGTTTTCCTGCCAAGGCCTTTTGGTTTCTGTACAGTAATCCATGGCTCCTGAGGTGGAGCAGAGGGAGTGGAGCAGACCGGGTGCTCGAACACAGCTCCCGGTAATGGCCAAGGCTCTTCTAGAGGGATCAAAGCATGTCTCACATCCGCAGGTTCCTCCGAGGCCGCGGTGACAAGCCATGGGAAAGTGACTTCGTTCTCCACATTTTTGGCGGACTCAAGCAAAGAGTCAATCAGCTGTTCATCTTCATTAATCTGATGAAGAATAGACACTCTACGCTCCTATTCAGCGATTTTCTGGGTCAGTTGTTGACAATTGACACATCCAGGGGTGAGTTTGGTCATTATTCTGAGTTGTCAGCTAGCAACGCTAACTAGCTTTGGTGTGGGGGTAGGCCCAAATCGAGTTAACACACTAGCCAGCGTTACAGCGCTACCGCGAGTCCAATATTGCAGATAGTCTGTTTGTAACTCCACTCACTACTTTTTATAGCTAATACTTTGAAATTTTTGGTTCCAATCGCCGTGTCTTTGTGAGACACAGAGTAGGTGACTACATCTAACTATAGACCATTAGCATGTAGGGATGAGCTCATAGAGATCTTATAGAGATTAGTCTGGGTATCTACCTGCTGCTGCCTCTCTCAGGGCTCTGAAACAGCCTGGGCGAGGGGAAGGGGATATATGTCTGTCACGAATAGTTAGGGAGTCTTTGCAGCATGTAGATGGTGCAGGTGTCATTGCATATTTCCCATCACCTAATGAACAACCACAATACCAGTCTGGTGTAAAGCGTATTTCCCATCACCTAATGAACAACCACAACACCAGTCTGGTGTAAAGCATATTTCCCATCACCTAATGAACAACCACAACACCAGTCTGGTGTAAAGCATATTTCCCATCACCTAATGAACAACCACAATACCAGTCTGGTGTAAAGCGTATTTCCCATCACCTAATGAACAACCACAACACCAGTCTGGTGTAAAGCATATTTCCCATCACCTAATGAACAACCACAACACCAGTCTGGTGTAAAGCGTATTTCCCATCACCTAATGAACAACCACAATACCAGTCTGGTGTAAAGCGTATTTCCCATCACCTAATGAACAACCACAACACCAGTCTGGTGTAAAGCGTATTTCCCATCACCTAATGAACAACCACAACACCAGTCTGGTGTAAAGCGTATTTCCCATCACCTAATGAACAACCACAACACCAGTCTGGTGTAAAGCATATTTCCCATCACCTAATGAACAACCACAACACCAGTCTGGTGTTCATCTTTCTGGGCTGTATTGACGCATCCTGAAAATGACATCTGCTGCTTTAGATTGAACGGTCCTATCTCAGTTAATGTTTTCATATCTACAAAAGAAAAGAGGCTGTTTTCTTTACTTTCAGAGAGCGAGCTGATCAAGGGGTCGAAAATGTAGATATTTCCAGATGTTCCCTGTCCGAGGAACAGGCCGTGGAAGCTTTATTGCTGGCAAAAGTGTCCATAATCAGAGGTAATTAAACTGTTCTCTGTCTCTATTCCTCTCCGCCTGTCTTGTTGTACATGGAACCTGTCTCACTTGCATTAATTAAAAACTCTTAAGATGTCAGCTGCTAATTTTCAGATTTACACTGCATAAACACAGCCATATTCACTGGACTCTCTGTCATGATTTCCCTGGGGGTTGGCCTTGCACTAAGTGGTGAGACACATAGGCCTCTATATTTACATGTTTCAGGTACACTCCGATAGGTGTCTGTGTCACATACAGTATCTTCTATTGACATGATCTTCTATTGTTTGTCCTCATGTGTCTGTTTTTCAGCATAAAGTACTCTGTAGCCACTTAGTGTGGACACCAGGTGAGACCACACACACACACAATAACAGTCTCTCTCCTTCACTTCATCCCTCTCCCCTTTCTCCCTAAATCCTCTAGGTTATATCAGCTGTGTTGGTGAACCCCTCCCGCATCTGAACTGGCTGACACAGAGGGCACAGTATGATCATAGGTGAGAGGTCACTTGGTTGGGTCAACAGGAAGTGTTATTAAAGAGATACTTTACATTGAAATACAGACAGAGATGTAGTAGTCCCAGAGTCAATGATCAAAGATCAGTTTGGCATTTCACCTCCTGATGATTATGATGACTAACAATGTTAGAATAAAAAAACACAAGGCTTAATCATGTTCTCTCTCTAACCCTCTGTCTCTCGTCTGCAGGTATGTTTTGATGTGAGAGAGGAAGCCAGTCCTGTCATCGCCATCTCACCCACTCTTAAGGTAACCTTCGGGCTGACTGGGAGCCCAAGGCTGGTTAGGAGACACGGCTAGAGACACTGTAATTGTGATGAACTGAGAGAATATTAGGGTAGCACTGTAATTCATGAATCATATGCTATCTGCCTCTGTTCTTACCTCTTTCCCTTTCTGTCTTCTTCACCTCTCTCCCCACCTCGTCTTTCTTCCTCGTTTTATAATCCACACCTTATGTGCATTGAAGTACAGATTGAACATGTATTTATAATATAATATTACAATTATCAGAATTATAATGCATGTTTTATGCATTTCTAACACCTTGATAATGAACTTCTTTCAATAAAGTGTTTCACATTCTCCACTGGTTGAAATGAAGCATCTCATTGAAATACTATCCTGTGTCCTCACATTAATGCAGATGAAGGGAGTTAGATATGCATAGGTGTATTTCTGTATATATGAACTACAAATCTGCCTTTACTTAAATCATGTTTCTAGTCTATTGTATAGTTACAATGTGTAATCATTGATGTCCCAGGAGCAGGAGTGGTAAACACTGTTTAAGTGGATAATTGTAATACATACATGCAGACACAGCATCATTCAAATACTGGAGTTTGATACACCTGGTATTGGATTTGACTGAAAATGAATGTCTCAGAGATTTATACCTGAACCGCACTTTTATTTTCCAAGGAAGAGTACATGATCAGTGAATATATTCAATGTACAGGCTACAATGTGGGGATCTCATGCCTGGTAATAACTACAGTACATGTATATAGGACTTACATCCTTGGCACAATAACGTTATTATATTATACTATATCCATAGGCATCATTAATGCCATTCAGACTTGAAGTTGATACAACAACTATGATGGCTGAGGTTCATAGATAGGTTCTGAACTAATATTCATACCAAACGTTTTAGGGTCCATACACAGATCGGCTACATACTGTAGCTAGCTACACATCCATAGGCACACAGTTATTTTTATCCTCCACTACACAATAACCAAGTAATAGTTAGCTAGCTATGCTACTTCAGCTGCATTATAAGGCAAGCTTACACAATTGTACATTCAGTTTGCAGTAAATGCTTTGGATCCTGATCATAGGTTAAGGCTGTCCCTGATTGCTACCTAGACCCTTTACATCCACTGTTTCCCAAGACGACAGCCTGGTTTGCTGGTTTTCTCAGGAGTCCCTAAAACATTAAACAACATGAATTACAAATTCATTCTCATAACATTAGCTAGCTAGCTGGTTAGCTAGTCAGATAACTAGCTAAATAGCGGTTTTCGTAAATTTACTTTATGACAAAAAAAAAAAAAATGCACGGTTGTTTGTCTCTACATTAACTAACATATTCCTCTCAATTGTACATGACGTTATAACTACTTACATCTGCTTCCCCGTAATGCTTTGTCAGCCATATTTGTTGAAGAACGCCACCAGGCACGGGTGGCTCGCGTCAAAATTCATCATTGGAATCACTCAATATGATTGGTAAACTAAAAACCTTGGGACCCAAATGCATAATGAGTGCTCTAACTCCCCTTGTGGTGGTCTGAAGCAATGAAGCCGTGACGCTAGGTACCTCTAAGTCCCGCGGTGTAAGCGAACAACTTTTAAAGGAGGAACCATTGTATGGTAGTGCCATGTTACTGTCTCTCCCTGTCTCAAATTCAAATTCAAGCTGCTTTATTGGCATGAAAACCACTGTGACAATATTGCCAAAGCAACACTATATATAATATACATTGTAATAAAGTAATACATCATTTTGCTTTGTGCTTGTGTTTCCAAAAGGTTTTGACTGTGTTGTAATTTGTTTTATTCTGATTGATTGGATGTTCTGGTCCTGTGGCTTCAGTGTGTTAGTAGAACAGGTTTGTGAACTCAGGACCAGCTGGATGAGGGGACTGAGGCTTCAGTGTGTTAGTAGAACAGGTGACTGAACTTAGGACCAGCTGGATGAGGGGACTGAGGCTTCAGTGTGTTAGTAGAACAGGTTAGTGAACTCAGGACCAGCTGGATGAGGGGACTGAGGCTTCAGTGTGTTAGTAGAACAGGTTAGTGAACTCAGGACCAGCTGGATGAGGGGACTGAGGCTTCAGTGTGTTAGTAGAACAGGTTTGTGAACTCAGGACCAGCTGGATGAGGGGACTGAGGCTTCAGTGTGTTAGTAGAACAGGTTAGTGAACTCAGGACCAGCTGGATGAGGAGACTGAGGCTTCAGTGTGTTAGTAGAACAGGTTAGTGAACTCAGGACCAGCTGGATGAGGGGACTGAGGCTTCAGTGTGTTAGTAGAACAGGTTAGTGAACTCAGGACCAGCTGGATGAGGAGACTCTTTTCTTTGTTCAGCTCTTGGTATTGCAGGGATTGATAATGGTCTCTCTCTCTGTCTCTCTGTCTCTCTGTCTCTCTCTCTCTCTCTCTCTCTGTCTCTCTCTGTCTCTCTCTGTCTCTCTCTGTCTCTCTGTCTCTCTCTGTCTCTCTCTCTCTCTCTCTCTCTCTCTGTCTCTCTGTCTCTCTCTCTGTCTCTCTCTGTCTCTCTCTGTCTCTCTGTCTCTCTCTCTGTCTCTCTCTCTGTCTCAATTCAATTCAATTCAATTCAAGGGCTTTAATGGGAAACATGTGTTAACATTGCCAAAGCAAGTGAGGTAGACAACATACAAAGTGAATATATAAAGTGAAAAACAACAAAAATTAACAGTAAACATTACACATACAGAAGTTTCAAAACAGTAAAGACATTACAAATGTCATATTATATATATATACAGTGTTCTAACAATGTACAAATGGCTAAAGGACACAAGATAAAATAAATAAGCATAAATATGGGTTGTATTTACAATGGTGTTTGTTCTTCACTGGTTGCCCTTTTCTCGTGGCAACAGGTCACAAATCTTGCTGCTGTGATGGCACACTGTGGAATTTCACCCAGTAGATATGGGAGTTTTTCAAAATTGGATTTGTTTTCAAATTCTTTGTGGATCTGTGTAATCTGAGGGAAATATGTCTCTCTAATATGGTCATACATTGGGCAGGAGGTTAGGAAGTGCAGCTCAGTTTCCACCTCATTTTGTGGGCAGTGAGCACATAGCCTGTCTTCTCTTGAGAGCCATGTCTGCCTACGGCGGCCTTTCTCAATAGCAAGGCTATGCTCACTGAGTCTGTACATAGTCAAGGCTTTCCTTAATTTTGGGTCAGTCACAGTGGTCAGGTATTCTGCCGCTGTGTACTCTCTGTGTAGGGCCAAATAGCATTCTAGTTTGCTCTGTTTTTTTGTTAATTCTTTCCAATGTGTTAAGTAGTTATCTTTTTGTTTTCTCATAATTTGGTTGGGTCTAATTGTGCTGCTGTCCTGGGGCTCTGTAGTGTGTGTTTGTGTTTGTGAACAGAGCCCCAGGACCAGCTTGCTTAGGGACTCTTCTCCAGGTTCATCTCTCTGTAGGTGATGGCTTTGTTATGGAAGGTTTGTGAATCGCTTCCTTTTAGGTGGTTGTAGAATTTAACAGCTCTTTTCTGGATTTTGATAATTAGTGGGTATCGGCCTAATTCTGCTCTGCATGCATTATTTGGTGTTCTACGTTGTACACGGAGGATATTTTTGCAGAATTCTGCGTGCAGAGTCTCAATTTGGTGTTTGTCCCATTTTGTGAAGTCTTGGTTGGTGAGCGGACCCCAGACCTCACAACCATAAAGGGCAATGGGCTCTATGACTGATTCAAGTATTTTTAGCCAGATCCTAATTGGTATGTTGAAATTTATGTTTCTTTTGATGGCATAGAATGCCCTTCTTGCCTTGTCTCTCAGATCGTTCACAGCTTTGTGGAAGTTACCTGTGGTGCTGATGTTTAGGCCAAGGTATGTATAGTTTTTGTGTGCTCTAGGGCAACAGTGTCTAGATGGAATTTGTATTTGTGGTCCTGGTGACTGGACCTTTTTGGAACACCATTATTTTGGTCTTACTGAGATTTACTGTCAGGGCCCAGGTCTGACAGAATCTGTGCATAAGATCTAGGTGCTGCTGTAGGCCCTCCTTGGTTGGTGACAGAAGCACCAGATCATCAGCAAACAGCAGACATTTGACTTCGGATTCTAGCAGGGGAGGCCGGGTGCTGCAGACTTTTCTAGTGCCCTCGCCAATTCGTTGATATATATGTTGAAGAGGGTGGGGCTTAAGCTGCATCCCTGTCTAACCCCACGACCCTGTGTGAAGAAATGTGTGTGTTTTTTGCCAATTTTAACCGCACACTTGTTGTTTGTGTACATGGATTTTATAATGTCGTATGTTTTACCCCCAACACCACTTTCCATCAGTTTGTATAGCAGACCCTCATGCCAGATTGAGTCGAAGGCTTTTTTGAAATCAACAAAGCATGAGAAGACTTTGCCTTTGTTTTGGTTTGTTTGATTGTCAATTAGGGTGTGCAGGGTGAATACATGGTCTGTTGTACGGTAATTTGGTAAAAAGCCAATTTGACATTTGCTCAGTACATTGTTTTCATTGAGGAAATGTACGAGTCTGCTGTTAATAATAATGCAGAGGATTTTCCCAAGGTTACTGTTGACACATATTCCACGGTAGTTATTGGGGTCAAATTTGTCTCCACTTTTGTGGATTGGGGTGATCAGTCCTTGGTTCCAAATATTGGGGAAGATGCCAGAGCTAAGTATGATGTTAAAGAGTTTTAGTATAGCCAATTGGAATTTGTTGTCTGTATATTTGATCATTTCATTGAGGATACCATCAACACCACAGGCCTTTTTGGGTTGGAGGGTTTTTATTTTGTCCTGTAACTCGTTCAAGGTAATTGGAGAATCCAGTGGGTTCTGGTAGTCTTTAATAGTTGATTCTAAGATCTGTATTTGATCATGTATATGTTTTTGCTCTTTATTCTTTGTTATAGAGCCAAAGAGATTGGAGAAGTGGTTTACCCATACATCTCCATTTTGGATAGATAATTCTTCGTGTTGTTGTTTGTTTAGTGTTTTCCAATTTTCCCAGAAGTGGTTAGAGTCTATGGATTCTTCAATTGCATTGAGCTGATTTCTGACATGCTGTTCCTTCTTTTTCCGTAGTGTATTTCTGTATTGTTTTAGTGATTCACCATAGTGAAGGCGTAGACTCAGGTTTTCCGGGTCTCTATGTTTTTGGTTGGACAGGTTTCTCAATTTCTTTCTTAGATTTTTGCATTCTTCATCAAACCATTTGTCATTATTGTTAATTTTCTTCGGTTTTCTATTTGAGATTTTTAGATTTGATAGGGAAGCTGAGAGGTCAAATATACTGTTAAGATTTTCTACTGCCAAGTTTACACCTTCACTATTACAGTGGAACGTTTTACCCAGGAAATTGTCTAAGAGGGATTGAATTTGTTGTTGCCTAATTGTTTTTTGGTAGGTTTCCAAACTGCATTCCTTCCATCTATAGCATTTCTTAATGTTACTCAGTTCCTTTGGCTTTGATGCCTCATGATTGAGTATTGCTCTGTTTAAGTAGACTGTGATTTTGCTGTGGTCTGATAGGGGTGTCAGTGGGCTGACTGTGAACGCTCTGAGAGACTCTGGGTTGAGGTCAGTGATAAAGTAGTCTACAGTACTACTGCCAAGAGATGAGCTATAGGTGTACCTACCATAGGAGTCCCCTCGAAGCCTACCGTTGACTATGTACATACCCAGCGTGCGACAGAGCTGCAGGAGTTGTGACCCGTTTTTGTTGGTTATGTTGTCATAGTTGTGCCTAGGGGGGCATATGGGGGAGGGAATGCTGTCACCTCCAGGCAGGTGTTTGTCCCCCTGTGTGCTGAGGGTGTCAGGTTCTTGTCCGGTTCTGGCATTTAGGTCACCACAGACTAGTACATGTCCCTGGGCCTGGAAATTATTGATTTCCCCCTCCAGGATGGAGAAGCTGTCTTCATTAAAATATGGGGATTCTAGTGGGGGGATATAGGTAGCACACAGGAGGACATTTTTCTCTGTTAGGATAATTTCTTTTTGAATTTCTAGCCAAATGTAGAATGTTCCTGTTTTGATTAATTTAATGGAGTGAGTTAGGTCTGCTCTATACCAAATTAGCATACCCCCTGAGTCCCTTCCCTGTTTCACACCTGGTAGTTTGGTGGATGGGACTACCAGCTCTCTGTAACCTAGAGGGCAACCAGTGGGTCCATCTCCTCTATACCAGGTTTCTTGCAGGATGACAATGTCTGTATTACCGATTTCTTTGGTGAAGTCCGGGTTTCTGCTCTTTAGGCCAAAGGCAGATGACCTCAGGCCTTGGATATTCCAGGATAATATAGTGAAGGCTTTTTGTTCCATAGAGTGTCCAATGTTGTTGGTCGTGGTTTAGCCTCAGGCCAGTAAGTGTGAGCAGAGCCTGCTGAGCATCTGGTACATGCCATTGGCTTGGGCGAGTGTGAGAGTGGGGGTTGGGACTGTTTGCCCGCTCACTACCTGGGCGTATGTGTGGCTTCCATGTTGAGGCCCTCTTTGCGGGGGTGGGGTGCATGGGGTGGGCAGGAGTGGCATAGGTCTGATCTGAGGGGGCCTAAATGGAGTGTGGGCATGGTTGACGTGGGGGGTGTTGATTGGTTGGGGTGGGGGTGTGGATGTGTCTGGGTGTACTGTGGTCTGGATGTAATTCCTCTTGGCGTGGGTCCTCTATGTGTAGGTCCAGGGGAGGTCCTGCAGATCTGGGAGGGTGTCTCGCTGGTCTGGGTGGGGTGTCTATTGATCTGTTGCTCCTGTGTAGAGTGTTGGGGATACGTTTGAGAGCGATGTCCTTTAGAGTCCGGGCAAAGGTGGGCACTGCTGCCTTGTAGAGGTGGACCTGGTCATAGAGGCTGTTCAAGTCCAGGGTGGAGTGGTGGGCCAGGAAAACGTTTGGTTTTGAGGCACAGTCACGGGAAATACTTGCATTTACCCGCTGTATTGTGGCGGGGTGGAAGTCTTTTCGTGGTAGCAGGGTGGAGATAACCACTTGTGCGTTGGGGAAAGTAGAAGAAGCCTTTTCAATCACTCCCTTCAGTGCTGTGGCCACTCTTTCCTGCTGTGCTCTCAGGTCGTTTGTGCCTGTGTGTATTATTATGTGGCTGGGTGAGCCTAGTTTGGCCTCAGACAGAAGGTCTAGGGCGCGCTGGGTGTTTGGACACCAGAGTTTAGACACACTGTGTTTGGGAAAAGTTTTTTTCTTCGATATATTTCCCATTTGAGTCCATAAGTAGTACAATCTGTGTCTTGTGTTTGTCCTCAGTGGGTGTGGGGGGTTGTCAGAAGGGCTATCAGGGTGGCTGACAGGGGGGGTGCTCAGAGGGGGTGAGAGCCTCTGGGCTTGGGGTTCTTCATTTGTCTGTTGTGCTGTGATGTCGACTCTATGGTCAGGGTCTGGTGTGGACTGTTCTGCTGTGGTGTCGAGACTTTTGTTGGGTGCTGAGGTGGGCTGTTCTGCTGGCTTCTCTGTGGGGGTGGCCACCTCTCTAGTGGGTTGTTCTCTGTCACACTCCGTCCCCCTCAACTTCTCCTCCATCCCCCTCACCCTCTCCTCCATCCCCCTCAACCTCTCCTCCACCAGCAGTCTGATACTCTCCTCTAGTGCTCTGTTCTGCTCCTCTTTCTCCTGTTGTATTTGTCTCACCACTGTCCAAAGTGCAGATATGTCTCTGTCCACCTCCAGCTCTCCGGGTCTGGTTAAGGGGCTGTTGTTGTGCTGGACTGTTGTCTGGGTCTGTGCTGACTGAAGTGTAATCACCTGCTGTTCCAGCTCCACCTGCCTTATCTCCAGCTGGGTGAATTTGTCCTTCATTTCAATGAGGGAGTGGTAATCTGTGCTGGGAGGTTGACCCTCCGCTGGGGGTTGCTCATCTGTGGGGTTACATAATGAAGAGGTCTGGTCTGATCCTCTCGGGGTGGGGGTATCTTTATCAAGGGAGAGTTTCTCCTGCTGAGCTAATTCTTTGATTAGGTGAAAGTCCAGCTGAAACTGTTTGTGGTTACCTTGTAACATTACTGTTCCGGACTTATAGATATTTATATTACTTAACTCAGAGTCCTCGTTGTCAAGTATTCTGAGTTTCCACCCCTCGTTAATCCCCCCTCTCGTAACAGAGGGGTAGTGTGCTAATATAGCACTGTGCCATGCCAGGGGATGGTTTGTGTGGAAGATAAGGTTGCTGATGTTCCCATTTTTGTAATAGTCAGCAAAAAGTGTCTCTTGATTTTCCATAAGGAGCTTCATTTTGTAACCTTTTCTTGCCTTATCATTCTTTACATACACAGGGTACTGTATTTTAATTACCTCTGAACAGCGGGAGGGAGCTTCTAAGGCCTCTCCATTTGGTTGGGGTAGACTGTGTGACTCTCCTGCCATTGTTGGGCTAATGAGCTTTGACACCTCTCACTTGACACGTCAGTGCTATTTGAAGCTGTATCAAGCTTGGCAGAATTATGTTAGAATTAGAGTTAGAAATCCTTATAAAGTAATGTTGTGTATTTTTCTTCTTGGCTTCTGGAAAAAATATATACAGTTTCAGACTAAGCATTACTCACTCAGTTCCAGGTTGGATGGTGTTTTCAGGTTTCTGTTGTTTTCCAGAGAATTTACTGTATAGAGAAACAAATCTTGGTAGTTGTGAACCTTCCAGGTGATTCCGTAATTCCGTCCAAAATCAGGTTGTAGGTTTTAAGTTTTGATTTGAAGTAGGGGTTATGTTGTAGAGGGTAGAATCCAGTATGTGTTCCTGACAAAAAATCTAAGTTTATCTAACTCCTAATCTATCTTTTTTAAAGAAAATGCTGAAAAATGCAGGAGCTCATCTGATTGTTACTTCACTCTCTCTCTCTCTCTCTCTGTCTCTGTCTCTCTCTGTCTCTCAATTCAATTCAATTTCAATTCAAGGGCTTTATTGGCATGGGAAACATGTGTTAACATTGCCAAAGCAAGTGAGGTAGACAACATACAAAGTGAATATATAAAGTGAAATTAACAGTAAACATTACACATGCAGAAGTTTCAAAACAATAAAGACATTACAAATGTCATATTATATATATATATACAGTTTTTTTTAACAATGTACAAATGGTTAAAGGACACAAGATAAAATAAATAAGCATAAATATGGGTTGTATTTACAATGGTGCGTGTTCTTCACTGGTTGCCCTTTTCTCGTGGCAACAGGTCACAAATCTTGCTGCTGTGATGGCACACTGTGGAATTTCACCCAGTAGATATGGGAGTTTTTCAAAATTGGATTTGTTTTCGAATTCTTTGTGGATCTGTGTAATCTGAGGGAAATATGTCTCTCTAATATGGTCATACATTGGGCAGGAGGTTAGGAAGTGCAGCTCAGTTTCCACCTCATTTTGTGGGCAGTGAGCACATAGCCTGTCTTCTCTTGAGAGCCATCTCTGCCTACGGCGGCCTTTCTCAATAGCAAGGCTATGCTCACTGAGTCTGTACATAGTCAAGGCTTTCCTTAATTTTGGGTCAGTCACAGTGGTCAGGTATTCTGCCGCTGTGTACTCTCTGTGTAGGGCCAAATAGCATTCTAGTTTGCTCTGTTTTTTTGTTAATTCTTTCCAATGTGTTAAGTAGTTATCTTTTTGTTTTCTCATAATTTGGTTGGGTCTAATTGTGCTGCTGTCCTGGGGCTCTGTATGGTGTGTTTGTATTTGTGAACAGAGCCCCAGGACCAGCTTGCTTAGGGGACTCTTCTCCAGGTTCGTCTCTCTGTAGGTGATGGCTTTGTTATGGAAGGTTTGTGAATCGCTTCCTTTTAGGTGGTTGTAGAATTTAACAGCTCTTTTCTGGATTTTGATAATTAGTGGGTATCGGCCTAATTCTGCTCTGCATGCATTATTTGGTGTTCTACGTTGTACATGGAGGATATTTTTGCAGAATTCTGCATGCAGAGTCTCAATTTGGTGTTTGTCCCATTTTGTGAAGTCTTGGTTGGTGAGCGGACCCCAGACCTCACAACCATAAAGGGCAATGGGCTCTATGACTGATTCAAGTATTTTTAGCCAAATCCTAATTGGTATATTGAAATGTATGTTTCTTTTGATGGCATAGAATGCCCTTCTTGCCTTGTCTCTCAGATCGTTCACAGCTTTGTGGAAGTTACCTGTGGCGCTGATGTTTAGGCCAAGGTATGTATAGTTTTTGTGTGCTCTAGGGCAACAGTGTCTAGATGGAATTTGTATTTGTGGTCCTGGTGACTGGACCTTTTTGGAACACCATTATTTTGGTCTTACTGAGATTTACTGTCAGGGCCCAGGTCTGACAGAATCTATGCATAAGATCTAGGTGCTGCTGTAGGCCCTCCTTGGTTGGTGACAGAAGTACCAGATCATCAGCAAACAGCAGACATTTGACTTCGGATTCTAGCAGGGGGAGGCCGGGTGCTGCAGACTTTTCTAGTGCCCTCACCAATTTGTTGATATATATGTTGAAGAGGGTGGGGCTTAAGCTGCATCCCTGTCTAACACCACGACCCTGTGTGAAGAAATGTGTGTGTTTTTGCCAATTTTAACCGCACACTTGTTGTTTGTGTACGTGGATTTTATAATGTCGTATGTTTTACCCCCAACACCACTTTCCATCAGTTTGTATAGCAGACCCTCATGCCAGATTGAGTCGAAGGCGTTTTTTTGAAATCAACAAAGCATGAGAAGACTTTGCCTTTGTTTTGGTTTGTTTGGTTGTCAATTAGGGTGTGCAGGGTGAATACATGGTCTGTTGTACGGTAATTTGGTAAAAAGCCAATTTGACATTTGCTCAGTACATTGTTTTCATTGAGGAAATGTACGAGTCTGCTGTTAATAATAATGCAGAGGATTTTCCCAAGGTTACTGTTGACACATATTCCACGGTAGTTATTGGGGTCAAATTTGTCTCCACTTTTGTGGATTGGGGTGATCAGTCCTTGGTTCCAAATATTGGGGAAGATGCCAGAGCTAAGTATGATGTTAAAGAGTTTTAGTATAGCCAGTTGGAATTTGTTGTCTGTATATTTGATCATTTCATTGAGGATACCATCAACACCACAGGCCTTTTTGGGTTGGAGGGTTTTTATTTTGTCCTGTAACTCATTCAATGTAATTGGAGAATCCAGTGGGTTCTGGTAGTCTTTAATAGTTGATTCTAAGATCTGTATCAAATCAAATCAAATCAAATCAAATTTTATTTGTCACATACACATGGTTAGCAGATGTTAATGCGAGTGTAGCGAAATGCTTGTGCTTCTAGTTCCGACAATGCAGTAATAACGAGCAAGTAATCTAACTAACAATTCCAAAAAAACTACTGTCATACACAGTGTAAGGGGATAAAGAATATGTACATAAGGATATATGAATGAGTGATGGTACAGAGCAGCATAGGCAAGATACAGTAGATGATATCGAGTACAGTATATACATATGAGATAAGTATGTAAACCAAGTGGCATAGTTAAAGTGGCTAGTGATACATGTATTACATAAGGATGCAGTCGATGATATAGAGTACAGTATCAACGTATGCATATGAGATGAACAATGTAGGGTCATGATTTGGTTGGGAACATTATATAAGGTAGCATTGTTTAAAGTGGCTAGTGATATATTTACATCATTTCCCATCAATTCCCATGATTAAAGTGGCTGGAGTAGAGTCAGTGTCATTGACAGTGTGTTGGCAGTAGCCACTCAATGTTAGTGGTGGCTGTTTAACAGTCTGATGGCCTTGAGATAGAAGCTGTTTTTCAGTCTCTCGGTCCCAGCTTTGATGCACCTGTACTGACCTCTTTCTGGATGGCAGCGGGGTGAACAGGCAGTGGCTCGGGTGGTTGATGTCCTTGATGATCTTTATGGCCTTCCTTAGCATCGGGTGGTGTAGGTGTCCTGGAGGGCAGGTAGTTTGCCCCCGGTGATGCGTTGTGCAGACCTCACTACCCTCTGGAGAGCCTTACGGTTGAGGGCGGTGCAGTTGCCATACCAGGCGGTGATACAGCCCGCCAGGATGCTCTCGATTGTGCATCTGTAGAAGTTTGTGAGTGCTTTTGGTGACAAGCCGACCCCAGAACTCTTCAGCCTCCTGAGGTTGAAGAGGCGCTGCTGCGCCTTCCTCACGATGCGGTCTGTGTGAGTGGACCAATTCAGTTTGTCTGTGATGTGTATGCCGAGGAACTTAAAACTTGCTACCCTCTCCACTACTGTTCCATCGATGTGGATGGGGGTGTTCCCTCTGCTGTTTCCTGAAGTCCACAATCATCTCCTTAGTTTTGTTGACGTTGAGTGTGAGGTTATTTTCCTGACACCACACTCCGAGGGCCCTCACCTCCTCCCTGTAGGCCGTCTCCGTTGTTGGTGATCAAGCCTACCACTGTTGTGTCGTCCGCAAACTTGATGATTGAGTT
This sequence comes from Oncorhynchus tshawytscha, assembly GCF_018296145.1. NCBI lineage: Eukaryota > Metazoa > Chordata > Actinopteri > Salmoniformes > Salmonidae > Oncorhynchus > Oncorhynchus tshawytscha. The sequence continues at coordinate 1,214,309 of NC_056432.1, forward strand.
GAGGCGTGCATGGCCACGCAGTCGTGGGTGAACAGGGAGTACAGGAGAGGGCTCAGAACGCACCCTTGTGGGGCCCCAGTGTTGAGGATCAGCGGGGAGGAGATGTTGTTGCCTACCCTCACCACCTGGGGCGGCCCGTCAGGAAGTCCAGTACCCAGTTGCACAGGGCGGGGTCGAGACCCAGGGTCTCGAGCTTGATGACGAGCTTGGAGGGTACTATGGTGTTGAATGCCGAGCTGTAGTCGATGAACAGCATTCTCACATAGGTATTCCTCTTGTCCAGATGGGTTAGGGCAGTGTGCAGTGTGGTTGAGATTGCATCGTCTGTGGACCTATTTGGGCGGTAAGCAAATTGGAGTGGGTCAAGGGTGTCAGGTAGGGTGGAGGTGATATGGTCCTTGACTAGTCTCTCAAAGCACTTCATGATGACGGATGTGAGTGCTACGGGCGGTAGTCGTTTAGCTCAGTTACCTTAGCTTTCTTGGGAACAGGAACAATGGTGGCCCTCTTGAAGCATGTGGGAACAGCAGACTGGTATAGGGATTGATTGAATATGTCCGTAAACACACCGGCCAGCTGGTCTGCGCATGCTCTGAGGGCGCGGCTGGGGATGCCGTCTGGGCCTGCAGCCTTGCGAGGGTTAACACGTTTAAATGTCTCACTTCGGCTGCAGTGAAGGAGAGACCGCATGTTTCCGTTGCAGGCCGTGTCAGTGGCACTGTATTGTCCTCAAAGCGGGCAAAAAGTTATTTAGTCTGCCTGGGAGCAAGACATCCTGGTCCGTGACTGGGCTGGGTTTCTTCCTGTAGTCCGTGATTGACTGTAGACCCTGCCACATACCTCTTGTGTCTGAGCCGTTGAATTGAGATTCTACTTTGTCTCTGTACTGGCGCTTAGCTTGTTTGATAGCCTTGCGGAGGGAATAGCTGCACTGTATTTGATCATGTATATGTTTTTGCTCTTTATTCTTTGTTATAGAGCCAAAAAGATTGGAGAAGTGGTTTACCCATACATCTCCATTTTGGATAGATAATTCTTCGTGTTGTTGTTTGTTTAGTGTTTTCCAATTTTCCCAGAAGTGGTTAGAGTCTATGGATTCTTCAATTGCATTGAGCTGATTTCTGACATGCTGTTCCTTCTTTTTCCGTAGTGTATTTCTGTATTGTTTTAGTGATTCACCATAGTGAAGGCGTAGACTCAGGTTTTCTGGGTCGCTAGGTTTTTGGTTTGACAGGATTCTCAATTTCTTTCTTAGATTTTTGCATTCTTCATCAAACCATTTGTCATTATTGTTAATTTTCTTCAGTTTTCTATTTGAGATTTTTAGATTTGATGGAGGGACGCTGAGAGGTCAAATATACTGTTAAGATTTTCTACTGCCAAGTTTACACCTTCACTATTACAGTGGAACGTTTTACCCAGGAAATTGTCTAAAAGGGATTGAATTTGTTGTTGCCTAATTGTTTTTGGTAGGTTTCCAAACTGCATTCCTTCCATCTATAGCATTTCTTAATGTTACTCAGTTCCTTTGGCTTTGATGCCTCATGATTGAGTATTGCTCTGTTTAAGTAGACTGTGATTTTGCTGTGGTCTGATAGGGGTGTCAGTGGGCTGACTGTGAACGCTCTGAGAGACTCTGGGTTGAGGTCAGTGATAAAGTAGTCTACAGTACTACTGCCAAGAGATGAGCTATAGGTGTACCTACCATAGGAGTCCCCTCGAAGCCTACCATTGACTATGTACATACCCAGCGTGCGACAGAGCTGCAGGAGTTGTGACCCGTTTTTGTTGGTTATGTTGTCATAGTTGTGCCTAGGGGGCATATGTGGGAGGGAATACTGTCACCTCC